>NC_139930.1:16944848-17024848 GCF_963514095.1 Eutrigla gurnardus
AAGAGGACGGCCAGAGCGATGCCTTCTGGTGGGCCTGCGACCGCGCCGGCTTCAGGTGCAACATCGCACAGACGCCCGAGTCCGCCGTCGAGTGTTTCCTGGACAAACACCACGAGATCATCATCATCGACGGACGCCACTCACGCTTCTTCGAGCCCGAGGCCGTGTGCCGGTGAGCCTCACCATTCTCTCTGCTGGCCACCAGGGGGCGACTCCTCTCTGGTTGTATAGAAGTCTATGAGAAAATGGTCCTACTTCTCTCTGCTGGCCACCAGGGGGCGACTCCTCTCTGGTTGTATAGAAGTCTATGAGAAAATGGTCCTACTTCTCTCTGCTGGCCACCAGGGGGCGACTCCTCTCTGGTTGTATAGAGGTCTATGAGAAAATGGTCCCACTTCTCTCTTGATGTATTATCTCAGTAAACATTGTAAACATGAGTTTATGGTCTCAATCTCTAGTTTCAAGTCTTCTTCAATCCAGCACGATGTTCATTTAGTACATTATGGTCCATTTAGAGTCCACCAGACCAGAAAGCAGGGGATGCTTTAGGGGGCGGGGCTTACCTGCTGATTGACCATGAAAACCATGAAACCAAGATGGTGACGGCCAAAAGTCCAAACTCGAGGCTTCAAAACAGTCCACAAACCATGATGTCATAATGACGACGTTGTTCCCGCTGTTTGCGGTCTTCATGTTAAGCTAACCAGCTGCTGGTTGCAGCTTCTTTAATCATCTCATGTAACTCTCAGAAAGAAAGAAATCAACAAAGCAACGATGCCTTTAAGTGTCACGTTTCACTGCGATTCCTCGAAGAAGTTGATCCGACTTCCTTCCTCTCGCTGTTTTCAGACAAACACACGTGTTTACGTTAAACAAAGGAGTTTAAAAGGGCGACATCGGCCCGAAGATCATTTCCTATAACAACGAACATTCAATCCTTCACAACAATCAAAAAACAATACCATCTTAAACGTGAGGTTTCTACCTTTAAACTGGTCAGAACAAGAATATGAGTCTGAATGCAGTCGATCTGGAACGCTGTAGTGGAGGTCTCGTTGGCACCATCTGGTGGTCACCGGAGGTACAACAGGCCTCTTTGTGCTCCAGTTCAGGAGGTTTAACCCTGCATGTTTCACAGATGTCTACACTTTTAATGGTTAATTAAAAAGTATAACCAGTCTCTGACTTATCAAAACCTGTTCCCAGGTTGATCCGCGCCACGAAGCCCTCCGAGAACACCGTCATTCTGGCGGTCGTGCCTCAGAAGTAAGTTTGTTTGTTAGACTGTGTCGCAGGTGTTGTATGTTGTTGTGTCCTTTAACCCTTTGAGATCATATTATCCACCTTTTTAAACCACCAGTGAGTTTCTGGCTCCAGATGATGAAAACTCTCTTCTCTTTCCTCGTGCAGACCGGCCGACCAGGACGAGCCGTCCGTCCTCCCTCTCCTCCGGGCCGGATTCAGCCGGGTACGTCCGGCTGTGTGTTTGTATGCGTTGTCACGGTTACCAGATAGATGCTTTTCACTGAGCCTCTAGAGGGACGTCAGACGCCGATACGGCAGCACGTTTTAAAAAAAAAAAGGTTTCAAATAAAGAAAAATCATTGCTGACTCTCTCTCTCTCTCCCCCTTCCTCCTTCCCTTCGAACGCCCCTCCCCTCGTGGCGTGCAGCGGTTCGTGGAGAACTGCAGCGCGGCGGCCTGCTACAATGAGCTGCTGCAGATCGAACACGGGGAGGTGCGCTGCCAGTTCAAACTCAGGTACGTACGATGAGGCCGTTGATACCGGGGAGGTTTAACTGATGCTGATGCTGATGCTGATGCTGATTCTGATGCTGATGCTGATGCTGATTCTGATGCTGATCCTGATGCGGATCCTGATGCTGATTCTGATGCTGATTCTGATACTGAGATCCTTTTTCTTGATCCGGCAGGGCTTGTAACTCCGTCTTCACGGCGTTGGAACACTGTCAGGAGGCCGTGGAGATCACCAGCGAGGACCACGTGATACAGGTGAGGGTGAGACCCAGACACCGATGTAGACTCGGGACCACCAAGTGTTCCCCTCCCTTTCACTAACAGACAGATTCACGTTTACAGAGCGTTATGATGGAGCTCTGTGGTTTGTAGGAAACATCAGCAATAAGAAACCGATAGAATATGAACTGTACTAACTCTACTAACGCCCCGTGGTTCTGTCCCAGTACGTGAACCCGGCCTTCGAGCGGATGATGGGCTACCATCGGGGCGAGCTGATCGGGAAGGAACTCACCGAACTCCCCAAGAGTGACAAGAACCAGGCCGACCTGCTGGACACCATCAACACCTGCATCAAGAAAGGAAAGGTGAGTCATCCTCACACCTCCGTCCGTCCGTCTGTCTGTGACCCCAGCGTTCTGACCGTGTGTGTGTGTGTGTGTGTGTGTGTGTGTGTGTGTGTGTGTGTGTGTGTGTGTGTGTGTGTGTGTGTGTGTGTGTGTGCGTGCGTCCGTGTGGTCCGAAGGAGTGGCACGGCGTCTGCTACGGCCGCAGGAAGTCGGGCGACAGCGTGCAGCAGCACGTGAAGATAACACCCGTCGTGGGCCAGGGAGGGTAAGCCCAGATTAATTACCCAGAGTGCTCAGGAGAGTTTCCCAGAATTCACAGTGACTAACGGACTCTTGTCTGGCGTCCAACAGGAAGATCCGACACTTCGTGTCCATCAAGCGGCCTCACGTGGACAACAACAACCAGGTGAGTCAGCCGAGGAGCTCACGTTCTGCAGACTCACGGCAGGTTTTATTCCATCTGAAGAAAAGCAAGAAGATGACGAGACTCAGGATTAGAGGAGGGAATCTCTGGGAGTCTCACCATTTTAGATTCAGAATAGATTCTTTAATAAGTCCATGCTTCAGGATCTCCTCCAGTCTTCTGTAAACTCATGAAGGAAAGAGATTATATTATTATATAAATATAAAGGTGTTTATTGCCAAGTACGTTTTCACACACAAGGAATTTGCCTTCGTCTTCAGTGTGCGTAAATAATATAAAGTAATATTTAAAAAGAATATACAATAAAGCAAAGTACTGCAGTCAAAAACATAAATAAATAAAAAAATATTATTATTTTTTTAAATTCAAAAAGACATACAGTTTAAAGTTAAACTGATTATATTATAAATACACAAAGGCGACTCTAAGACCAAATGTTACATTAATTCATGCTTAACTTTTATTATTCAAGAACAAAATTATAATACTTTTTAGAAGATATGATTTGATTTAGAATTTTTGTAAATTTTAAATGAATTGATTTTGCCCCTAATATTGATATTATTTTTATCTTTTGTCCTTCTGGACATAACAGAGAATAAATACAAATACAGATACTCAGATTTCATGCTTACGGACATTCTTTATACTCCATTTCCCTATAATTAGATTTTCTAGAATATCCGTGCATCACGTTCACGTATCTCCAGATTCTCAGGCCTTGAAGAAACGCTGCTCTGGGATCTGTTTAGTTAACACACTAATGGTACTGGAGGCCCACAGGGAGCAGTACTGGTTCTCACAGGAAGTCACACCCGGGCTTTGACCCTTTTGAGTAGCGGCAATAAAACCGCGGTAACCACCTTCCAGCCCAAACAGCACATTTAAAATCTTAAAAAACAAAAGGCTGATTCGTCGGCTCAAATGATAAAATACAGAGTTTACAAACGTTTTTTTTTTTTTTTTCAGCTGAAATAAAACAAATGCCTCTTTAACCCTTTTAGATCATCGTCCACACATTTAAAAAATGTTTAGATCAAAATAACATATTATATTCTTCCTGGAAAACAAAAAGCTGAAAGTCCCTGAAAACATAACTCCAAACCAGATCTCACACAAACACAATGACGTAATGCTACGCTAAGCTACGGCTAAGCATCCAGCCCCCCCCCCTGCTTAAAGGCTAGCAGCCAGGTGCCGGGGCTATTTATACCCACAATGCAAAGCTGCACGGGGAGCCGCTTTAGCTCGCCGCTCTCTCTTTCATGGCGTGGACACGAGGTGAGTCAGCCTGTTGGCGTCCGCCTGCCGAAGCCAAGTGGCCTTCAGTCCTGCAGCGGATCGGGATCCTATAAGACCCGGCAGAGGCTGATCCCGTTCTCCATACCTCCATAACCTCCTGGATCAGGTTTCAGGGTGTCCCCCTTTTTACACCTCCATGCAAAGTAGGATAAACCCTCTTGAGATGTACCATCTCGTTTTGAGGGTTTAATCACAACATAATTACAGAGAAATAATAATCATAATTTCTTAAAAAAGAAAAGAAAAGAGAAGAAAAAAGGCAAACAACAAAAAACCGTATAATTTGCTGACATTTTAAACTAAATCATGTCTCGGAGGTCCTTCCACGTAACCCCGGTCCGCTCCACGTTTTCCCTCCCAGCACGTAAACCACTCATGTTCCTCCTCATCTGTTCCCACCCAGATGTTTTGGCCGTGGACCTGGTTTTCCATTTCACAGCGTTTGTTTAGTTGCCAGCAGCGCTCCAGACTTGCAGCAGGTCCGGGGTCTGTTCCCGGGTTTGTAAAGATGTTTTTAGTTTGTTGAGATGTGTGTTTGTGCTTCGCAGCCCAAGAAGCCCATTAAGACGCAGCAAACTCTGGCCTCCCTGCATGTCATTAGAGTGTTTATGCTGCCTTAATCCCGTTTACTCCGTCTGGGATTCACTGAGACCCGGATGTAGGGGGGGACTACTTTCTCTGTATCAGAATCAGATTCTTCCCATGTATTTCCATCCATAACTGAATAAATGTGTCTGACAGAAATGTGCACGCTCAGCGGGATGTGAGGGTGAGTCACCGGTGAGGAGAATCCTCTGTAACCGGATTAAACCGGCTCATCTCATATCTACACAGCTCACTGTGACTGACAGGATGAACCGGACCGAAGTGTCACCTGCATGAAACCTGTTATTACGAACACACGGCGATGAGGTGTTCACAGTCATGGGAAATGTTAGGATTGAGGAGAGAAATCGGGCCAATTTCAGGACAATTTTAAATCAATACCAACGTAGAGTCAGTGTCTCCCTGTAATTTTAAGACGGGCTACGTTTTAACAGGTTGTTGAGGTGATGAGATCTTTAAAGTATAAAGAAACATCAAATCACGGGATGCGTTCAAGGAACAGGAAAAGCTGGTTCTTTACGTTCCTCACGGTGAAGGTGAACCAGCCGTGAGTCCTGGTCGTCGTCCAAACCTTCGACTCTAATCCTGTCTGTCTGTCTGTCTGTCTGTCTGTCTGTCTGTCTGTCTGTCTGTCTGTCTGTCTGTCAGGTCCACAAGTGCAACAAGGAGGAGAGATGCAGCGGGGAACATTCTCAGTCAGGTACCTTCACCACGAGACACGTATGAGTCTGACTCACCTGTATGAGTCTGAGAGTCACCTGTATGAGTCTGAGAATCACCTGTATGAGTCTGACTCGTCCGTTGTGCCCCCCGTCCCTCTGCAGAGTGCCATTCTCTCCGCCACCGGGACCGGAGGAAAGACTCCCTGGATGCCAGGTCCATCAGCTCGCGCAGCAGCGACGGTAAGATTGTTCAGAACGTATCTGCTTGTATTTGTTACGATCAGAGTCCCGAATGTTTTCTTCTTCCAGCTCCCAGTTTACAGAATCGACGATATTCCTCCGTCGCCAGGATTCACTCCATGACCATCGAGGCTCCCATCACCAAGGTAACACCTTTACAGTGAGGGGGTTATAATACTGGATGTCTGATAGTTACCATTTCATAATAATACTGGGAAGTAAATACAGCAGTAGAAAATACATTCAAATATGAGGGGCATTAGCTCAGGAGGTAGAGCGGGTTGGCTGGTAACCGCAAGATTGCTGGTTCGATCCCCGGCTCCTCCTAGCTGAGTGTCCCTGAGCAAGACACCTAGACATCCTAATTGCTCCTGACGAGCTGGCTGTCGCCCTGCGTGGTTGACTCCGCTGTCGGTGTGTGAATGACAGTCATTGATGTAAAGCGCTTTGGATAAAAGCGTTAAATAAATGAGGACCATTTTATTACAGTTATTAGTACTTCCTACGACCTACTAACTAACTAAAAGGTGGATGAAAGCTGATTGTGAAACAGTATAGGAATAATAACCCCTCCTCCTCCTCCTCCCTCTTCCCTCCTCCTCCCTCCTCTTCCTCCTCCTCCAGGTGATCAACATCATCAACGCGGCCCAGGAGAGCAGTCCAGTGACGGTGGCCGAGGCCCTGGACCGGGTCTTGGAGATCCTGAGGACCACGGAGCTCTACTCCCCTCAGCTGGCCTCCAAAGAGGACGACCCCCACACCACCGACCTGGTGGGGGGGCTCATGAACGTAAGAGGCGTTCAGGTTCCTTCATCCTTTATAAGGAGAAGTTAGACCCTTTATTCTGTTGTAAAATGCTCTGACCTCATAGGTTTAACATGGAACAGCATTCCTGCTGAACGAAACCTTTGTTTCTTTGATTTCTGAATAAAAACGATGAGATGTTTCTGCAGGTGATTGTGAGTCAGCCTGAAACTTCAAGCAAATACCAAAACACGCATTTTCAAACTTTTGTTTTTGGCTACAAATCCATCGAAAGACCCAAACCAGAATATGAAGGAACACATTGTTGATTCTTGTCCTAAATAATAAAAAGAACACCGGTCTGAAGATAACTGATGTTTCTGTCTGCAGGACGGGCTGCGAAGACTCTCCGGCAATGAATACGTCTTCTGCAAAAGTACGTTTCATACAGCCAAGGAATCAGAGTACAGCAGTAGTACTCTCATTTATATTTGAGCAGAGCCAGGCTGTAAAGAGGGCTGAACGCAGAGCGTTCTGTACTCACGTAGAAGTACAGATACTTGTAAAAGTAGAAGTACAGAAACTTGTAAAAGTAGAAGTAAAGATACTTGTAAAAGTAGAAGTACAGAAACTTGTAAAAGTAGAAGTAGAGATACTTGTAAAAGTAGAAGTACAGATACTTGTAGAAGTACAGATAGTTGTAAAAGTAGAAGTAGAGATACTTGTAAAAGTAGAAGTACTAATAGAAGATTCAACTTCTTTACTCAAGTAAAGGAGTAAAAGTACAGGCTCTAGAATGTAGTATAAAGTAAAAGTACCTTAGTACTTTGTTTTTTTTTGTATTTCTGAGCTGCTGAAACAATCTGATCACACGCCGTCTTTCTACCAACGTCTCAAAGTCACATTTATAATGTGTTTATGTTATATTATATTATATCATATCATATTATATTATATTTTCAGATATCAGAGAGCCGAGTTTAGCTCGGTCATTTATTATTATGTATTCCTTAAATCCCGAACAGCTCCCTCTCGGTTCCTTTTATGGTCAAATCACCTTATAACGTGTGTGTGTGTGTGTTAGATATGAGCCAGAGCCAGCTGGCCCTCCCCGTCACGCTGAACGACGTCCCCCCGTCCATCGCCGAGATGCTGAGTGACGAGGAGTGTTGGGAGTTCAACATCCTGGAGCTGGAGGCGGCGACGCACAAACGGTAGGAGGCGGAGCCACCGGGGTGGGCCGGTTCTTAGTACACACACATGGTACATGGACTAATCATGAGGATGAAAGACGAGGTGAAAATCAAAGTGTGTCGTGTCCTCTGCAGGCCGCTGACGTACCTCGGCCTGAAGATCTTCACCAGCTTCGGCGTGTGCGACTTCCTGAGCTGCTCGGGACGCCACGCTGCGCTGCTGGCTGCAGCTGATGGAGGCCAGCTACCACGCCTCCAACTCCTACCACAACTCCACGCACGCCGCCGACGTGCTGCACGCCACCGCCTACTTCCTCCGCAAGGAGAGGGTCAAGGTACCACAGGACAAAGACGACGGCTCTTTGACTTAGTTTGTGATTTTTAAAAACATGCAGACTGCGTTTGTACGTAATATTGTATTTAATATGAGGGATGTAAATTGTGTCCTGCAGAGCAGTCTGGACCAGCTGGATGAGGTGGCGGCGCTGATCGCGGCGACGGTGCACGACGTGGACCACCCGGGCCGGACCAACTCCTTCCTGTGCAACGCCGGCAGCGAGCTGGCCATCCTCTACAACGACACAGCGGTGCTGGAGAGCCACCACGCCGCCCTCGCCTTCCAGCTCACCGTCCGGGACGCCAAGAGCAACATCTTCAAGAACATAGACCGGTCGGTCCCAGAGCGTGTGACATCATAGCACTGGTGTTAGACAGGTCCAGGTCTAACCCCCCCCCCCCCCCCCCCCCCCCACCGCTCTCTGCTGACAGGAACCAGTTCCGGACGCTGCGACAGTCGATCATCGACATGGTGCTGGCCACGGAGATGACCCGACACTTCGAACACGTCAGCAAGTTTGTCAACAGCATCAACAAGCCGATGGCCGCCATCGAGGAGACGAGCAGCAGTGTGAGTGTACTCTATCACAGGGAGACATGTAGAGACAGACAGGTCACCAGTCTATCACAGGGAGACATGTAGAGACAGACAGGTCAGCAGTCTATCACAGGGAGACATGTAGAGACAGACAGGTCACCAGTCTATCACAGGGAGACATCAGTGTTTCCCCTAGAATTTTTTTCAGGCCCCGGTGGTACCCACCGAAAAAACCCTAAACAGACGAGACGCGTGGGATGGTGTATTGGTGCAGTTGGATTAAGTCAGGTGGCACAGCAAGCAGTCTGCAATTCTGCAATTATATTTGCATTCAACATTTTTGTTCAACCAGAGTGTATTCAAGGTTTTCAAGGATTCAAGGAGAGAGTGACTTATTAAGGTCGCCGTCTCTGCATATATTTCTCGACAACACTCGACCTGCATCAGCGAATGTGCGCACGAGCGGATCTGTGCGAGCAGGCAGCGCGAGGAAAGCGGATTTTGGACGGAGACACACAGCGGCATTTTTCTTATAAATGCATGTCCTGTTCCGCTCACACAAAATACAGTGTAAACTTTCCGTGTTTTCAAAGTAGAAAGCGACATCGTGGTGGTTTAACGAGGCAGAGCGGCATCAGAACAACATCAAGCGCGTAAAGTACACGAAGAAGAACGTAGCGGGAGCGCGCGGCGAGGATTGTTGCGGCCGCGCGTCTTGCGGAGCAAGTCTACTGTGCTGCGCGCAGTGGCGGCGCCAGGGAGGGGCTTGGTTGGGCTATAGCCCCATCAAGAATTGTGTCAGCCCTACCGTTAGCCCTACCATAAAACCACCAAGAAAAATAAACAACAAAATAACCAAGAAAAGTGCGGAGTTCAACAGCACCACCACGTCACGTCGTAACGGCATTCAGGCAGCTGCGATGACAACTGTCACTGATCTGGGTTCATTAACAGACTGTACTGTCTGTACGTAAACGTCACTCATGTGAGCCGCTTTTAGTGTATGCTCGACACAGAGACAGCAGGCTACTAGTTTGTAAGCTACCTGGCTCTAGCAGTTCGCGTTAGCGGCTTATAGTCACTCACGTTAAGTTAACGTTAGTAAGCTGGTCAAAATTGAAGATGGATACATTTGTTTTTAAACGTCGTCGGACGGAACAACAGCTGGCGGTGGCGGGCGTGTTGGATAAAACTACGGACGCACCGTTGACACCTGCAGGGGGAGATGACCACTCGGGTCCCGGCTGTTAACGTAACTATTCACGTTTCGCGGTCTCTGTCTCTCTCTCTCACTGTGTGCGTGTTTATAGCTGTGGGAGGGTGTTGTCAGCGCCGCCGCCAGGATTCAATTTCAATGTACGCACAGAAACGGCAAATACAACAACAAATGGAAAAATACTTTTTTAAGACAAAATCTAATGTTTTCAGTATCAGTGAAATCAGTAGTGTATATCATGGTGATAGGCCCCGGTGCAAATAGTTTTTTTGTGCCCTCCATCCCCGACCTAAACACAAGCGCACGCTTGTGAGCACTCCACGCACGCACACACACGCTTGGACACGCACGCACAGTACGGTATGATAACTCTGCCGGCCCGGGGAGAGAGACATGCATCGGCTCGGCCCACAGTGCTCAGCAGCAGAGAGGAAACGAGACTAGAGCCGAGCTGTATTGTGTAGTGGAGAGGGGCCAACACACGCTATGCGTAATTGCGCACACACGCGCGATCGTCCTCTCAAATGCGGCTGCATCCGGCCCGGTTCAGCAGCATCAATTTTTTTTTTTCCACCTTCAAAAAAAGTCCTCCCAGTGCGTACTGGATTCCGGCTGGCAGCGCCACTGGGTGTTGTTATATTTTCACATTGAAATTCTGACATTGACTTGAGCCCCACCGTCGTATGAGTTAGCCCCACCGTAGTTGAACCAGAAAAAATACTCTGGCGCCGCCACTGCCTTTGATACATGTCACATCCCCCTCTCTCTCCCATGTTTCCTCTCTATCCACCGCTAAATACAAAGGTGTCTATGCAAGAAAATAATCTTTAAAAATAATAGCCTTAATCATATTGTTAAAAAAAGGTCATGCTATAGCATGTCGAAAATTCACGAAAAAGTCAGTCAGAATATATTCATAAAAAAATATTTAAAAGAGTCATAAAAATCGCTCATATCGCTTGACGCACCTAGTCTCAGTGTAGTGAGTCCAAAACAGCCATAAAAAGCCATGATCAATTTTTTGCACGTCGAAAATTCACGAAAAAGTCAGTCAGAATATATTCATAAAAAAATACTTAAAATTGTTAAAGAGTCATAAAAATGACTATCTATCACATGTAGAGACAGACAGGTAACAGTCTATCACAGGGAGACATGTAGTGACAGACAGGTAACAGTCTATCACAGGGAGACATGTAGAGACAGACAGGTAACAGTCTATCACATGTAGAGACAGACAGGTAACAGTCTATCACAGGGAGACATGTAGAGACAGACAGGTAACAGTCTATCACATGTAGAGACAGACAGGTAACAGTCTATCTGAATCCGTCTGCAGAGCGTGAGCAGCGAGGGCGACGGTCCGGCCAACATCAGGAACTCTCCGGAGAACCGGCTGCTCATCAAGAGGATGCTGATCAAGTGTGCCGACGTGGCGAACCCCTGCAGACCTCTGGAGCTCTGCATCGAGTGGGCCGGACGCATCTCAGAGGAGTACTTTGCACAGGTGTGTGGACCGGATCCTGGATCCGGTTCTTTAGCTCAGGTTGCTTCATTCTTAGTGCTTCATTGGGATCTCGGTCGTGATCTCGGTCGTGATCTCTGATGTGATCTCTCTGCAGACGGACGAGGAGAAGAGACAGGGGCTGCCGGTGGTGATGCCGGTGTTTGACAGGAACACCTGCAGCGTTCCCAAATCTCAGATCTCCTTCATGGATTACTTCATCACCGACATGTTCGACGCCTGGGACGGTAAGAGATCTCACAGAAACCTTCGTCGTACGACGGCGTGTTACAGTGTCGGAAAAAAAGCGAGCTTACTTCACATGAATTATTTTTCACTTCACTTAATCATCTCAGGCACATTTTTCTGTGAATGCGTTGACGTAGCTCCTCCAAATATAAGTGTTTTACGAAGCCGTGACCTTGGAATCCCTGGTTTGAAGGAAGTCTGACTCTGAGGCTGAAAGCTTCGGGACAAACTCGAAAAATAAACCTCACGTTTGTTTCCTTTAATTAGCTTTTGTATCTCGATTGGTCCTCGAGTAGAGACGGAGCCAGAGCTCGGGGTCGTCGGCCAACATGTTTAGCTGTTCAAATGGAATGAATGAAGCCAAGCGTCCGAACGACTGCGAGGACAAAGGCCAGGCTGGAATGCTGCAGATGCATGCTGGGAAATCTCGGGAAAGAGAACGTGGGGAAGGACGAGCACGGCGCTTCGAGCTCCTCGTTCCCACTGAATGTTCCCTTTTAGTTCAGGCTCCCCCAAGAGGGAACTTGTTTACTGTCAACGCTGCTGTGATGTCACGGAAAGATTCCAAATGCCAGCAGGACGGGGGAGAGAAACGGGGAGGGGGGGGGGGGGGGGGTGGGGGGGGGGAATATAGTGGAGTCGAGGGAGAGTATTTAAATTTCACTTAACGCACAAACACACATGCAGCAGCAGCTTTCAATTCACCGGGGTCACCGTGGGGTCGGAGGAGGGGGGGTCACCGTGGGGTCGGGGGAGGGGTGGGGTGAGGATGTAAACTATACGGGGGAGAGAAAGGCGGAGAGACCTCTTCACCCGATGATGTCTATGATGTCACGTGTTACACACACACACACACACACAGGAAGTGTGTGTTAGGGCGAGCGTGTCGGGTCAGTTTGTGTTTAATAGAGAGAGAGAGACCCTGAGACCCCCATGTTGGGGTCTTAATGTTGGAGACAGTGGACTAAATCTGCAGTCCAGGTTCTGTGGATTGAAGGTAAACCTGATCTGATCTGTGACCTTTGACCCCCCAGCCTTCGCCAGCCTGCCCGGTCTCATGGAGCACCTGTCGGAGAACTTCAAGTACTGGAAGGGTCTGGACGAGATGAAGTGTAAGAGCCTTCGTCCTCCGCCGCCGTCCTGACCTCCTCCTCCTCCTCCTCCTGTCCCCCCCAGCAGGGCAGGACAGCAGCCCTGTGGCGGAGCGGTTAGTCTCGTCGTCTGTGATTGGACGGACCTCACCTAGGCTCCTCCCCCAACCCTCCCGGACACATTGGATCGGGTGACTCTGACATCACTAACTGATGAAACACTGAGATCCAATCACAGCCTCTTTGGCGGCGGCGAGGACAGGTTGACGTTTGAGGCCCCGCCCCCTTTTATGGCCCTGTTAATAATCCCTGATAGCACCTGTGAATCTGCGTGGACCTTCACGACTCCACCTGACAATCTGGACCAGAACCCTGCACTTTAGCCAATCAGAGACCTTCTCAGCAGCGTCTCGCTGTTTTCTGCTTTTAAAGTTCCTTTAAATTCATCTTTTCGTTCCTCGTCTGTCTGTTGCTGTAAAAGGAAACATTTGGGAACGAGAACACTTACAGAGCAAATCCCTGATCCTGGTGATCCCGTAGAGACGTGGTCCAATCAGAGGGGAGAACCAGAACCAGGCAGCCAACAGGGTTTCTTCCTCACGTGGATTAAAGATCACGTAGCCACGTTCACGGCTTCATCGTCCTTTTTGTTTCCGTCAGAACAAACGGAGGAACAGAACTGCACTGCGTTGTTTTAGCTGTGAAACATTCATGACGTCATAGAAACACCAGTATGACACGCGTAGCTTCTGTGACACCAACTGTAGACGTTTGCACCCACAAAAGAAGGAAAAGAAAGAAAAACACCGACTGAAGCCGAGCTGGAGTCGCTGCGTTGGACCTCATGAAAAAAAAAAGAAGCAGCAACTGGCATGGTTTTTTATTTAAACACATTTATTAACTGTATCTCAAACAATGAAATTCACCGGGTAGTTCTGGGAGAAATCAAGCTCTTTTTAGATGATTTGGATTCGTCTGCCCCCTGGTGGCGACATGGAGGCGCTGCAGCGAAGAAGATACAAAGATTCATGTTTGAGAATTGAACCAGAATTACCTCTTCGTTAATGTCGGAGCACTTTTCTTTACATTTTAAACACGTAGAGGCACTTTAGCTTTGATTTTATTATCATTAGAAATCTAAAAATAGTGGTTAAATAATCTACAGATACCAATAAATATATCTGAACTGCTTTGGTGAACTTTTCAGCTCTAAATCCCCAGAAAGGCACTTTACACCCAGAAGGCACAGAGCGGTGGTCACCGGTGCCTTATTCTTGGTCCTCTTTACACAAACACAAGTATTTTTGGTGGAAATAGTTCCTCCTCTCTAAACTGAAGCCATATCTCAGATATTATACAAATAAAATACGTGACCTCGGATGTGTTGCTTTATGGTTCGTGCTACAGTCTTGAAGTCGGTGTTAATTGTCACGATTGTCCTGATTTTCATTTTATTTTTTACACCATGATTTTTTTTTTTATTGGTTTTAATGAAGGTTTGTAAAGACGTGAATTCCACTATGAATTTGTTTTTAAAGAGACAGAAATGGTCACAAACACATATTCATAAATCCATAATCAATAAGATGACGTCATGTCATTGATGACCGAGGTCTGAATCGACGCCTTAATCTCGTCTGTGTGTTTGGGTGTAAACTGTAAAACTACCTAACGTACCTGCTGTTCTCTGTACTCACGGTTCATTTACTGCTTTGCTTTCTACGGGGGGGATTTCTAAAATCTCTGCTTCTTTTGGATTATGATGTCTTATTTTGATGTTCTCTGTCAAACACTATTTTAATGTATTGCGAGAGATGATTAAAGAATTCTTAAAATATGAAGATGTGACATGAATAGTGGAATAAGTTAAAGGAATAGTTTGACATTTTTTTAAATATAACAAACATAAATCTAGAAGAGGGAGAAGGCGGAGCCTGGAAACTCTAGAAGCATCGCCAACACTTTAGATGTTTGTTTAACCCGAAGCATGAAATCTTTTTCAATATATTTTGATTTTTACGATGAAACAAGCCGACGCAGCCGCCACTGAAATCTCATTTTATATTAAGTTTAATAATTATATCAGCAACTGTGCAAAAACATAATGAATAGAAGTTTAATTATAAAGAAAATAATAATAATACAAAAAAAATGAAAAAGAATAAAAGAATGAGAAATAAAAAAATGTAATTAAAATAAAAGAAAAAGAATAAATAAATAAAAAGTATATAAACATACATGAAAAATAATAAAGAATGAGAAATAAAACAATTAAATATTTCCAGTCTTTATGCTAAGCTAAGCTTCATATTTAGGGGACATAAATTAATAAAAAAAATTTTTATAAGAATGAGGACTGCAGTTACTCAGGCGACAGCAGCCAATCATTGACCTGCTAAGCCTCCATCACATGACCCATAACATCCCATATAAGGTATCAGAAATAAAAAGATATTGCCGTTTGTTTGAGAGATTGTTTAATTTAACTTAAGTTAGATAGATTCAGTCATAAGGCAAAGACATTCCAGTGGATTTAATGATCGGAGACGTTCGGGGGTCAAAGGTCAGAGCCCCCCGTTCTCCTCCAGCTTGTGGAACAGCTCCAGGCTGCGGAGGCGGGACTGTCGCTCCCCGTTCTTCCAGAGAATCAGCAGGTGGTCGGTGGAGCAGGTGAGCAGGCCGTCCTCCAGGAAGCTGACAAACATCTGAAACAGAAACACTCCCGTTTTTAAACAGAATATGAAGTCTGGACGTGAGGAAAGTAATAAATTAATCCTACCTGGACCGCCCCCGAGTGACCAATCAGATCGCCCGTCAGCTCCAGCGTCCTGATGTTTGGGACGTCGGCCGCCTTCTTCATCGGAGGACAGCTCTGTTTGTTGGGACGGCCGAACGTCCACATCCCGAAGAAGCCTGCAGGACGGAGAGGGAGACTCAACTCAGACGTTAGTGGTACTTCCTTTAGTAACGGCAGTACTACCGGCAGTACTACCGGCAGTACTACGGCAGTACTACTGCTTTTACACGTCGGTCTGCCCTCGACTCGCGAGAACAAAAATGCAGGTTATTTCAGGTGAACAAAAAGGCAATAAAAGAAAAGTTCAAATTCAATCAGACGATAGTGGAAACTGAATCAAACAGTAGATTAAAATACTATAAATAGTAAATAGGGGACATGACAAAAGTCACGGAGAGGAAAAATAAATGTGTGAAAATCGTGTATCGTATGAGATATTTCAACACTTTTTAAAACATATGTTGAACTCGTAGATATATATAACATCCAGGGAAACATTATCACTGATTTGGAGTCGT
Organism: Eutrigla gurnardus; assembly: GCF_963514095.1. NCBI lineage: Eukaryota > Metazoa > Chordata > Actinopteri > Perciformes > Triglidae > Eutrigla > Eutrigla gurnardus. The sequence continues at coordinate 16,960,596 of NC_139930.1, forward strand.
TTTCGTCCTCATGATGAATTTAAATCTAGTATTCACTTTCTTTTAGCTATGTTTTGGTCTCCACCAACTCCTGAGGAGAATCTCCGTCTCTAAGGCAGCGGGGGAGTGGACGGGTCTTTTTCTAGCTTCATTGCTGCTGCACCATGAACTCACTGTGAGTCGTAGGACGGAGAGCTCAACAATGAGATGAAGCCGACATAAACATTCATGTGTTATACAGCAGGTTGAAATATGCTGAAAGTTCCCCGGCAACGGGAGATGCAACGAGCAATCCTTCCTGGAGACGTAAAACAAACCATACAGACTAATAGTTGGTGATGATCAGCAGGTGATTTAGCCCGAGTGTTCTCCCCAGCTGTGAGATATAAATATATATATATATTCAGAATGACGACAGCTCAAACATCAGAGGGTGAAGGACCACACAGACACAAGTCAACTCTAGACCACTTAGAGGGAAGTCTCTCTCTCTTTGATACACACAACACCACATCTGGACCACATTACTGCACCGCCACTTATTTAACAAAATAAAACAATCTTTTTAAAATCAAAATACGGTGCGTTTCAGAAGTTAGAGAATCCTGAAACCCTGTTTCAGCTCGACTTTAAGAGGGTTACACACCGTGTGTGTGTGTGGATGTGTGTGTGTGTGTGTGTGTGAGACCTGGAGAGGCCGGTTCAGCGGGTAACGGCAGGTCCTGGATCTCCCACATCCTCACACTGCCGTCTTCAGAGCAGGACATCAGCTGGCTGAAACAGAGACGGAGGTCATGGTCAGACCTGGTTTTACTATTTTAAACAGCAGGTGAACTTTTATAGCTGCCCACTTCCCGACGACTCTCGATGTTTAAACATCTGGAATGATCACAGCCCAGGAGACTGTATTAATATCTGATTGACTTATTCTCATAGGAGCCATTAAAACCGTTAACGTCACTGAAAGTCTCAGTGTTGCTTTGAAGCAAAGGAGGGCTTTGGCGCCCTCATGTGGATGACAAATGTAGTGCATGCTTGTTGCACCGTTAAATCCAGACCAGGAACTCCCAAACTGGGAATCAGAAACCACCACAGAGCCTCCAGTATAAATCTGAGGGTTTGCAACATTATTAACTGGAGAAAGCAGAAAAAACTAATGTATGCATCCTCTTTAGTCTTTCCTTTAATCTTCGCTTTTTGTACTTTACTTAACCATTTAACGTCTTTAGGATTATATATATATATATATATATATATATATATATATATATATATATTCTAATGAAATAAAAGGGTAAAATAGGTTTTTGGTCAGAGCTGATAGAAACACTCGGCCCCTTGTTTCATACTGCATCCGTGAGGTAAGATCTATAAAAATCTCTCCTCGTGAATGATCTGAATGCTCTGAGAGACCCTGATATCCCATCCCAGGTGTGAGCGGCTGGGGGGCGGGGCTTGGTACCTCACCTGTCGGACAGCAGCGCGGTGTGGAGCACGTTGGAGTCGTGCGCCGCCTTCCTGTACGCCACCACCGTCTTGGTCAGAACGCTGTACACGTAGAGGCCGCTGCCCACGGCTGCCAGGATGAGCTACAAACACACAGATGATCAGCCGTCGGCCATGGCGACCACAACAAACACACCCCTCGCCACTAACGTGCGTCTCACCCTCCCATTGGTGGACAGGTGCTGGATGGACATCTCACTGGGCGTGGGAGCGGCCAATCGGATTTCTGCTTGCGTGCAGGCTTGTGACTCCTCCCACAGGATGTGCTCGTAGCCCAGGATGTTCCAGTCGATGGCGTCCCATAGGATCAACTCGCCGGCGTGGGAGCCGCTGGCGAAGAGGCCGTCTGAGGAAGGGGCGGAGCTAAAGTCAGGTGAAACCGGGACAAGACGTGCAATGTGTGAATCTAGAAAAACGGACCGCTGACGGGGATGAGCGCTCGGATCCGGTCCTGATGGTCGGACAGACAGCGGACTTCGGCCAGCGTCGGCGAGGAGTCGGAGGAGGAGGCCGTCAGCCTGTAGATCACTGCAGAGGATGGAGCCTTTCATTATCATTATATAATATAATATGGTTCACAATCATGGGAGTCACAAATACAGCCTTTAACAGAAATATCCTGTATATGAGAATAATAAATATTTATATTTATCATTTATCTATAAGCAGGGAGACTTTATGGTTTATTATTACCTTAATAAAGTTTGTTTTTAAAAAAACATTTTCAAGGATGTTCACTAAAAAAACTACAGGACGTATTGTGTAATATGTTAATAAAAAAATAGACTCACAATTTAGCCATTTTTTTAATATTTATCATTTAATTTATGCGGGGAGACGTTATGGTTTATTATGACCTTCATTTAGTTTGATTTTAATCTTATTTTTTTCAAGGATGTTCACTTACAAATAAAAATATTTGTTTCTTCAAATGTAAAGTGATTCCAGGATGTTTTAGTGCCATTTTTTAGATTATTTTTATGATTATGAATCACAATTATTTTGGCAAAACAAGCACTTTTAAAAGGAGAGAGAACTTCTCGGTGTCATTTTATTATTTTTTTGTAAAAAATAAATACAAACACATTAAGTTAACAGCTTGGATTCTCTATTCAAGATATTTAATTGATTTTAATAACTTTAATGTGCTTGTGAACTCTGCATCGTCGAGGAAAATAGAATCTGGACTCAAAAATAAATTACAAAAAAAAATCCCACATGTATATATCTATATATATTTGTAGGTATATAGAATTATATATTTTATATATATTTTAATTTATTTTATTGTTTTTAAAGAAAAATAAAATGTTTATGTATGTTGTGCTGTATAACATACTCCAATACAAATTGGAATGAAAAAAACCCACATGTAAATTGTCACATATGATACCTTTAAAGCTCCCGTCTCATATTGATCACTGATCAAACCCGCGTCTTACCGATCTCTTTATCCATCGCCGCTGCTACACAGTTCTTGGGCAGCTCTATCAAAGCAGAGATTCCTGCAAAAACGCCAAGAACAGCGTCAAACGTTTGACTCCGGGTGCGGCGGCACCGGGGGGCGAGCGGTCTGTTGTGACAGTGATTGCTCCTTTAGGTTCTCCTCACCGGTGTCGCTGTGGTTCTGTCTGTGACTCTGCAGCTGGAAGTCTTTGTTCCACACACACAGTTCCTCACCGCCGGAGAGCCAGACGCACAGCCGCTCCAACACCAGCAGGCACTGACACACACACACACACACACACACACACACACACACACACAGATATATCAAATACAATTAACCTATATATGATGTAATTAACTTTAACGTGTGATCAAGTGGAGGCAATTAGCGTTTGTGTCTTAAATCATAGCTAGCAGAACAAACGTTCAGTGTCAGACGCTTTAATTAGTGTGTTGCACATCTTGCCAACACAAACCTAATTGCCCAGAGTTGGAAGACGTTCTGTATATGTTCTATATGAGGATGCAATAAACCGACTAACAAATACAACTACTTCAAATACAGGAACTTTAGATCATTAGCTTGGATACGCTGCTGTCAGGGAGGAAATACAGTTTTATTTTTATAACACACAAAGCTAAAGTGTAGAAAAGAATTGGATTCAAATTCCAGAAAAAAGCAGTTTCCCCAAAAAATTGTTTTTTAACATTCTTATATTATATAGATATTTTTTGTCTTTTCTTTGTGGAAATGTTATTAGGGTTACGTAACAAGGTACATGTCTAAAAAAAAAGGATTATCCATTACCTTCACAGACGACTGGAGGTCTGAAATGGTCTGAACCCTGTTGCCTGTATCAGGATCCCACAGCTGACCAATCAGGGTGAAGGACAATGACATGCAAACAAACACAGCAACATGAAATGTCTGATTAAAGTGTGTGTACATGTAGGAGTGCTTTGTTTCTGCTGAGAGGATACGCTGAGACTCCGGTCTGAGGAGGCCGTGAGGAGCGAGGTGTGGGCCGTGAGTCCGTTGTTACAGGTGAAGGTGGTGATGGCTGTTATTTGCTGGGAATGTCCTCTCAGCTCCTGCAGCCTCTCCCCAGTCTGACAATCAGAAGGAAGGAAGATGATTAGTACCACTGGTTTTTCACTGAATCGTGAAATAATCAGCTTGCAGCGCATCACCTCGATATTCCACACCAGAACAAGGCCGTCGTCGCCTGCAGAGGCACATCTGGAAAACATGAAGCAGACGTGACAAAAATACCTCAGTGTTCTTCATCTTCCACGTAGTCAAAGACACGAGTTAATCTCCTTCTGTCTGAGGAGTCATTTCCACCCCGGAGAATCTCCAACAAGAAAAAAACAACATCTGTCCTAGGGCTTTCCACCTTCACTTGCCCTCTGACCCCTCAACCATCCACACTACCTGTTCCCCAAAACCCCAAATCAACAGACAGGATGAGAGGATCAAAAAAAGAGAGAGACAGAGAGATATAAATGAGAAGAGAGGAACTGTCGAGGATACGTTTTCAGACTTCAAAAGCAATCTGGAGAGAATTTTCTGCCCTTTGCCCCCGACTGTGGACTTGTGTGTGGAGAGGACGGGACCCGGAGGAGGGGGGTTATTACTGGAGGAGACCAGGCGTGAAGGCACACACACACACACACACACACAACACAACACAACACACACACACATACTTAGTTCTGTTATAAATCCCAATCTGACCACTTATGCAGACCCACTCTACCATGCCAGTGTGCAGCACGCTTCCACAAAGCAGTGACGGGAGGAGAGCAGGTGTAAAAACCTTTGTGTGTGTGTGTGTGTGTGTGTGTGTGTGTGTGTGTGTGTGTGTGTGTGTGTGTGTGTGTGCGCAGCATTAAAAGGCTTTGGTTATACTGTACTGTGCACACACACACAATCACATAGTGGTGATGATTGGGCTCTTGTCATGCTCTGTAAGTTTTCTGTAGGTGAGGATCTCCTGTCAATCACAGAGGGATAGAGGCCAGCCAAGGGTAGAGAGGAGAGGAGTTAGAAAGGGAGAAAGACTAGCAGGGGGGAGGGAGGGGGGAGGGATGTGGTCTGCTTACCTGAAGTCATCAATCTGCACCAGAAATCGAACAATGTCAAAATGTCCTTTCAGCACCTGCAGCTCAGTGAACCAGTTTTTGGGCTGTTCCTCTCCGATGCACAACGAGGGGCTTTTCTGCAGACATAAGAGGCAACGCAGTGAGGCAGAGACAAACACTGGCCTGGGGGGGGGGGGTCCTGGGGAGCCCGGGGCAGGCAGGGGGGAAAGGGCATTTTATACTTACTACAATTATACTTACTTCAATGTTTTAAAAAGGACTTTATACATAATACTTTGAATATTATAACTCTCTGCTCATTTATACTCCAATACATTTCAGAGGGACATTTACTGCACTTACATACAAGCTTTTAAAACAATGGTAAGCTTATAAAATACATTTTTCCCCTTAATCGTTTTGTTGTCATGTTTCAGATGTTTATGAACATCAACTGTTATTAACAGTTTCACCAAAGAGACACTTTCCCATTAAAACTACTCGGACAGATGATTTCAAGGGAGATAAGATTATCTCAAAAGACACCAAAAAAAAAAAAAAGGATTAACGAAAAGGCTGCAAAATGAACAGCATATATATATAAATATATATATTTATATTTAGAAACTTAAATCAAGGAAGAATTGGACACAAAAAAACTAATTAAACAGAATTAATTAAAAGTGATGACAATTTATTTTGATCATTTTCAGAAGTGCAGAAAGCTCGAGATCACACGTACTTTGGCCTCCCAAAGTACATGAATAGTTTCGTTTTGTAAAAAAAGGAAGTTGGTGAACATGTCTGGTATCATGAGAACAAACTTGAGGAGGAAATTAGAGGAAGTGGCTGAAAGAAGATGGGAGACCATATTTATGTATAAACCTACATATCTGATCGATATTTATATGAAACCATGTCAACGATGGAGGAGGACGATTCACTGAAGTAAAAATATCTACACCACACTTTAAAAATACTCAAAGTACACTTTGCAGATAATACTTGGGATACAGGACTTGTAACTACGTGGTATACTATGAGTATGAGAGTAAAAGTATGCATTTTTTAAAGAAAATGAGCATCTTATATACATCTTATATACTTTTATGCGATATATGTTATATTTCTTCAGCTGTCACCATCTTTCCATCTGCAAAGTATCTATACCAGTTTTAGTAGAATACCGCATAGCTGCAAGTAAAAGTCTTGCATCCCAAGTATTATCTGTTAAGTGTACTTTGAGTATGAGAGTAAAAGTATGCACTTTGTAAGAAAATGAGAAGCTTATATACTGTTGTTTTTACTTAACATCTTGTATTTCATGTTTTTTTAAAGCCTTCACCATCTTTCCATCTCCTTCTTGTTTTTATTTATTTTTTATTATTTTATTGGCTTGTTTATATTTGTTTCTCCAATGATTTTAATATTTTATGTAAAGCACTTGCAAAGTATCTGCAGCTGTCAGACAAGTACAAGTACATGTAGTATAAGTACCTGAGTGAATGTACTTAGTTACTTCCCATCATTCTCATCCCTTTTTTTTTTTTGCAGGACAAGAAGCGTACGGTGTGTGTGTGTGTGTGTGTGTGTGTGTGTGTGTGTGTGTGTGTGTGTGTGTGTGTGTGACCAAACAATATCCCATAAATCAAGGAATAATACAGAATTATTAAAGAACAGCTAGCACTGTAAACGGTTAGCTTAGCAGTTAGCCACCGCTGCTAGTCTTACCTCCACGGAACCCGGAGCCTCTCGACCCCCAAGAATCCACCGAAACATCGCGTTAACCGGCTAACGTCAGCTGGAGGAGACAGAGTGGAGCCGATTCACATATTTATCTGAATACCAGCCCGAAAATACTAATATTAGCGCGTTAAACACAAACCAAACAAGCTAGCCCTGACGTCACAGGTGGGTGTGTTATTTTTTATCCTCACTGCTCGTTGGCAGTAAACAGTAAAAAGAAACTTCCGGTGACGAAATGTCCCGTTTTATATTTATGAGACGATATTTTAAGATGTGACGCTACCGCGGTCGCGTTTATCAAGCTAACTCAGCGGGACATGTTTGTTTGTGTGTCGCCAGCGCCGATGGACGACCACAACAAATCACTCACGTGACTCAAACTAGTACGGAAGCTTCGGTTGGACAAAAATATTCAGGACGATAAATGTTGGGACACTGCTGTACCAAAAATATTTTATTTATTCATGTTTATTCATCGATTTAAAAAATAACTAAAAAATAAATTATTATTATTATTATTATTATTATTATTATTATTATTATTATTATTATTATTATATTACTCTTCTCGATTCCTTTGTATGTGGTACATGTGAACGGTACAAAAAAGTAGCCCAAATTATTACATCACAGCCAAAAAGCCCTCTAACGCTCATGCATTCGCAGATTTAACTTGAATCACACATCATTCTGCTCAACATCCAAGTGAAGTAACACTAAGCATTTGTGACTGCCATTCCCTTGTTTTACCACTAGATGGCAGTGTGTAACAATCCCATGACATCAGGGGAAGGTTCAAACCTCAGCCAGGAAAAAACAAATATTATGTCCAAATGTTTCCCTTTATGTTTATCTAAATCATTTGCACAACTCCTTAAAAACGAGGTAAAATCATTTGATTGCTTCTCGTCTGATTTCAATACTCTCACATACATTTGTTCTTACTTCCCCCTTATTTCTCTCCTCCATCCATTGACTTGTGCATTAATGTTGACCTGCTCTCCCTCCATATCTTCCTCCCCCCCCCTCTCTCGGTGTCTCCCCTGTTAACACACACACACACACACACACACACACACACACACCTCCCTCGCTGTGTCGACTCCCCGCTCCCACGATTGAGACGACACGCAGTGTAGGGCCTGTGACCTTCATGGTGGCTCAGATCTGCAGGCTGGCACTGATTTCTGATTTAGTGTCGATCCGCCGCGCTTGTCAGGGGCTGCGAGGTGCTTTCCATGCGGTAATAGAAAAGCTCAAGGGCAGCTCGAGAGAGGAGGAGGAGGAGGAGGGGGAGAGAGAGGGATTGTCGAGGTGGAGTGAAGTGGGTTTTTCTTAGATTTGGGGAAGGGTGATGCTCTGTTTGTTTAACTACCTGTCACATATCTGCATGAATAGGTCAAATATGTCGACTCCATGAGAATCGAATCAGTATGTTATTCATGCAAAAGATGTGAAAGGATGTGTGCAAAAGCAACGAGACTACACAGCCATGCAGCTCTGTGGGAATCAGGCTGGAAGCCCGGCCAATCACCCGATCAATCGATCTGCACGCCACCTTTCATACAAATGAGCTGAATAAAAAGACGACAGTAAAGACAGAAGCAGCTCAACTATCCAACAATTTGGGACCAATGAGACAAACAGTATTAGAAAAAGTGTAAAAAAAAAAATAGAATTAAAATCTGTAACAGTGGTAAAACGGTGTGAAATAATACAAAAAATAGATTAATAAACTACAATAAAATTATACAAATACAATAAAAAAAAAAGGTGATAAATGTAATAATAATAAAATGGGGGAGAAGTCAGGGAATCGGCAAAGTGATTAGTGTTCATCCTCTGGGTCACAGTGACCGTTGTCATGGTGATCCATCAAAAAGTTGCCAAAGTATTCAGGGGACCAAAGTGGTGGACCGACTGACCCCTCTGGAAAGGTCAACGTTGCCTCCAGCATGAAAAAAAGTGAGCACAGACCAGGAGAGGGGGTGGGAGGGGGGGGGTTCAGGAGTTCACTGAAGAGGAAGGAGCAACGGTTGCTCCTCGGCTCGGTGCAGACGAGGTGTCAACATGACCAATGGCAGGAATCAGCTGAGAGGTGAAGTCATGATGCGACGGCCACCGAAACACTCGGAGCACCAAACACCCAGAAGTCTGCTGCTCCTGATGATGTTTGATGGAGTTGGATTTTAATTTTTCTTCAACATGAACTCTTTCCAGAATCATTTTCCCCTCAAATGTTTTCATAATATTTCTTTAGAAAAGTAGTTCCACCGGATCCTTTTAACCTGCGTGCTGACACTCGCCGCCATAAGACCTAATTAAAAACAAAGTGCATGTGGATCAAATCAGAGTATTTATATATATATATATATGCCCATAATCCAGGGGGTGATGGTCTGACGATGACCAGGGACGATGCTTGAGTGTATTCAAGCTTGTCACTTTGATTTGTCACATGAGTATGACTGTAATTGCTGTGTTTCAGTCATCATAGGTTAATTATCAGCCTTGACCTATTACACACACACACACACACACACACACACACACACACACACACACACACACACATGCGGATGGAAGCATGTTTTTTTGTACGACCCCAGAAGTTAAAGACAGCTCAGTGATGTAAAGCTGCCACTTCTGTCTTTTACGCTGCATCATCTTCCTCGCTGTCTCACTGATCACACAGCCTGTCTCACCCTCTCCCTCCCCTCTCCCTCCCCTCTCCCTCATTTGGTGACCCACTAATGTTCTGTTCATTTTCTCTTATGAATAGATAATGGGCAGAAATCAAATCTCTTCATTTGCATGTAATACAATTAAGAGCTTTTCAAACAATGACAAATGGGGGAGCAGCGTGGAGACGTCACTCAGCCTCGTCAGCGGAGACGGAAAACCCCTCTCTCCGTTTTAACCAAAATTAATAAAACCTTCAAATGGAATTTTCTCGCCGCCATCTGGCATAACAATCACCAAGACACCGCTGGACTCTGCCTGTCAGATAAAATTAAAGTTCTCATGAATTTTAGATTCACAGCGTGGGCCGAGGAAAAAGAAAAAAGCCCTAAAGAATTACAGGTTTCCTACTTATCAATAACTGATGGGATGTTTGAGATCAATTACTCTGATTGTTCCTCATTGGTTGATTGACAGACATCGGAGAACAGGCAGTGTTAGTGTTTAAACTGGTTACTTAAAGGAAAGGTTCGCATTTTATTTAAGTCAAGACGAAGCTCATTAAAATAAACATTTTGGTTCATTGATTCCCTGAAAAGATCGCTTTATGTGAAGCTAAGCTAACTGGCGGCTAGCTCCTGCTTCATCATTTTTTTTTCATGTAATATCATATTCGCAAAAATGACAGTGAAACATTCATTGGCAAGGACGATGCTCCTTAAATATGTATAAAAAAGATAGATAGCTAGCTTCTAAAAAATCAAGTAAAGTGAGTAAAGTTAAATTTCTTTGAAATTTGAAAACCATCCGTGTTAAAAAATGAGAATCTATGACGTAAAAGTGCAGAAGTTCAAATTAAACATAAAATGATGTATATTCTGTGCAAAATGTATTATGTAGTTCAGTGAAAATCAATATGAAGCTTCAAGTTATTGGAATAAAGTTGGCGTTTCCCAAAGTTAGCGTAACAACGGTAACTGAAAGACGGGATTTTATACAAAAATATCATAAAACGTTGGAAGATACACTTGAAATGACTCATTTTGTCATTTTCCCATAGACTTTCTATGTAATCAGACTTCTTTTTTAGCAACCAGAGGAGTCGCCCCCTGGTGGCCAGCAGAGAGAATGCAAGTTAAAGGCACTTCTCAGAAAAAGAGATTTGCAAAATATTTGAACCAATCCTTTACAGCAACAATTCTGCTCAATCAAATAATTCATTTTGGTTTCTAACACAGTAAAAAAATCTAAATATTGACATAATTTAATTCCACTACAAATACAAACAATGTGAATATAAACACAATAACAATATGCACACACACACACACACACACACACACACACAGAGGGATATTAATGAGCTCTCATTCATAATCCGGCACAGTGAGCCGTATTCACAGTCGGATGGTTTATTGACTGATTTCATTTATTTGTGTGGAGTAAATCGGAGGTAAACATTGGCTCGCTCTCTCGCTCGCTCGCTCGCTCGCTCTCACTTTTTTTTTTTCCTGCGACACACTCGCTGCACAGCATTCTGGGAGAAATGATCCCACCAACAGCAGGGTCACTGATTGGCTGCCTCGTCAGTGTGTGACGAATTACCCAATGAGAATAGGTTACCCGTTCCCACAAACTAATTAACCTGCGTGATAGTGAAACAAATTATTACATTTATGTAATATTATTTCACATCTGTCGCCAGACTACAAAATCCTTCCCCACGCATCACGACGCTCTGCTCAACCGGCCGGCTATCAGAGTTTCCTTTATCTTACTGCTTTAAATGTAACTCTAATTTCATTATATTTAAATGTTATTGATTTTACTGACTTATGTTTTTAACTTGCTTTTACTAACTACTTGATTTTACTATCAATACATTAGTTTTATTAATGTTGTGTCTTAAGAAATAAAATATTATTATTATTATCAAGACTCCTTCCAGGGAATTAAATAAATATTTCATCATCTAAATTATATCTGTACTTCTCTTGAGTTTTGTTTTGCAGTTTTTCTATTTCTGCATAATTAGAGCAAAATAAGACGAGTCATCATATGTGCTCATAAGTGCTGATTCATACAAACCACGTGCTTTAAAACTGTTCATAAGACAACAAGAGGAAAAGGTGAAGTCTAAGGCTTGGATAACAGAAAGGACTGATTTGCAGTAATTAGACCACACCGGCTACCTAATTTATTGTTTACAGTTATTATATTCCGACTATATTTCCAGGATTTCACAAGATGTAACATTTCATAATAAACTACATTTTTTTTAACATCACAACGATTACACAATATAATACATGAAGAGGGGTTTCCCTACATCAAGTCCAGGGGCTGCTGAACAGATACTACATCATAAACAGAATAACTGTAATTTCACAGTAATTGTACTTAGAAAATGACACATTAACTGACTGTGCTAGTAGCCAGTTATTTAATAATTAATTTTCCATGTCGTAAATAAATGTCTTAAAGCTGCAGAACACGTTCAAAGCGTAGCTCGCCTATTTAGCGTAGCATCGTTGTCGGCTTTTAAAGTATTAAAACCTGCAGCAGAACAACACATATCTACATTGACTCATGCATCGTTCTTAATCGTCAAAACCTGAACCACGTTACCCACAATGCATCTCGGCCTCCAACCGCTCCCTTGGGAGAATCTTCAGCTAGCGCCAGCTAACTAGCCTCGAGCTGCTAGCCTGCTAGCCGAGACGACGTCTTGTTTCCGAACTCCACACCTCCGGATTTATTTTCATTTCACAGCCTCAAGTTGACTGAAATCCAAAAATAAATAATAATAATAAAACAATGAACAGTCAGTAAAGTCAGATTAATGTGCTTTTGCCCCGTTTCTGAATTTCTTTGCAACCTGATGGGAAGTCAGAAATCAGGGGAGTTTTGCTTGTGGAGGATGGATTTACTAAAAATGATGAGAAGATTCTGCAAGAAATATCTGCATATCCTGGAGATCTTCGTCACACATTTACTTATTATTATTATTATTTAATCACTGCTGTCATGAGGAAGAAAACGATTGATGTTCAAGCTGAAGGTTTTACGTTGAGGTTTGAGATTATTATTATTTCAGGTAGAAGATAATCAAATAAAGAATAAATGTGATCAGGATGGACTTTGACTGATTCTCACCTGAATCATTGAGAATTGAGCCTTTTGTGTGGATTTGCTCCCTTTTGTCGACTCATATTTTATTTTTTATTCCACTTATCTTAAAAGAGACTTGTGTCCACCTGAAAAAGAAGAGGAGAAATCCACGGGTGGATGATGATCGGAATGGAACTGGTCCGGTCCCGACTGGCTGGATTCCAGACAGCAAAACTGCTTTCAGAGGTCAAATGTTTTAATAATAACTATAAAAATACCCCATTACAAGTAAAAGTAATATGTATTTTTATATATTTTATATTATATGTTTTGTATGACAAATTAAAACCTGCAAAGAAAAACATCCATCAGATAAATAGTGAAGTAAAAAGTTCAGTATTCCCTCCAGAAAAGTAGCATTACATGTAATATTTACTATTAATCAGAATACTTTTACTGCATTTGTTTAAATCTGTTTAGTTTGCAGCTTTAAAGTGGATTTCCTCTCTCCACGTCTTCACTGACTGATGACGACACTCACCGTGTGACGTCACTCACCGTGTGATGTCATGGGTCAGACAGAAAGGATTGCTTTGAGAACGTTTGTGCATTTTAAAAGTTAAATAACCCACTTTTTTAAACTAAATAAAAACATTTTGGTGATATTTTTGCTGGAGATGTTTTCACGGATGTAGAGAAAGGAGTGTTTGATTCGTCATGTGACATAAATTGAAAATGATTTTTATTTGATCATTTACATTGAATTGATATAAACATGTCGCATGGAACAAAAATGGTTTCAAACATTTGAGAAAAAGTGGTAAATCTGATCTGAATAATAATAATAATAATAATAATAATAATAATAATAATAATAATTAAGCACAGACGTCATCTTTGAAAACATAAAGTTTCAAAATCACAAACTGACCAAAATGGAACAAGAGTGCTTCCTACACAAACATCCTATATAACAGATTATAGTTACGTCAGCTTCCTGTCTTCATTTATTCCACCTCATTATTATTATCTTTTATTATTAGTTTTGTGTGTTTTGTTTAGAACAGCACATGCAGTCAAGTCCTCTTCCATCAAGTCCGGATCCTCTTAAAAACCTCCAGGTGTCTTGAGTCTCCATGTGCACCCCCCCCCCCCCTCCCCCCTCCTCCCCCCTCCTCCCCCCTTCACAGGTGGAGGCAAAAAAAATGAAGAATCTGCATTTCAAAAAATCCGCAGATTTTTTTGTCCAAATGAGAAAATGTCACCGAGAAGAAATAAATACAGAACGAAGAAGTTCGTTTAAATAGATAAATAAATAGTGGCCGGTCGGCTACATGCGAAATCATAACCCAGACCCCCCCCTCCCTCCGGGCCGTGTGCTGTATCCCGTCCTCGGGAAGCTCGCCCACTAGGTGAAGCTCATGGACACTGTGTGCTCCAGCGCCTTGCGGCGCAGCGACGCGATGCTTGTCCCTCTCCAGACCTCGCTGTCCGGGGAGCTGCACAGCTGCGGGGAGTGGGTGACGTTGTTCGGGCCGGACAGCGACGCGCCCACCATGCCGGGGAAGGTGGGCTGGTACAGGTGCGACTGCAGCCCGGCGCCGTTGGACATGTTGGACAGGCCCATGGAGCTGGGCGGGGGTCCGGCTCCGAGGCTGCACTGCGACAGGGACTGCGCCATGGCCTGCTGGCGGCCCAGCGACGGCGGCAGCTGCAGCTGCGACACGCCGGGCATGCCCGCCGTGGCCCAGCGGGTGTCGTTGGCGTGGAAGGAGCACAGGCTGTCGCCCATGGCCGCGGCCGCCGCCGCCGCCGACGGGAACTGGGACAGGCCGTGGTGCGTCGGAAGCAGCGTCCCCGGGGACCGGAACACGTTGGTGGTCTTCTTGCGCTTCTTCCACTTGGCGCGGCGGTTCTGGAACCAGACCTGCGGACAGGAGGGACGGGGACGGGGTGAGGAGCGTGTTGGAGGGGTAAAGGTCGCGACGTCATCATCGCTATGACGTGACCCGCGACAATAAACGTGCAGCAGGAAAACCCTGAGTTATGTTTGTTTGATCTCAGTTCACATTCACGCGTAAACGATTCATATTCAATTATATTTATATTTAAAAAGTAATATTTAGACAAATATTTCGATCGCATTCTCTATCGAGACTCAAAACAGCCAAATATATGATGGTGTGTTTTTTCTTTCTTTTATGCCAAATAATGGCAACAATAGGGGGCTATTTTTTTTCTTCCTAATTTTGCCTCAAAAACTCGTAATTTACATGAATATTTTATGTTTAATTATCTCGATGTTTTAGAGGTGTAGACATTACATCTATTCTCTATTTTGGTGGAAAAATAAAGGATTTATAACATCATATTTGAGTGGTTTGGGGAATGGCCTCTAGGAAACACGGATAATAAAGATAATGTTATTGCTGTGACAAACACACTTTATTCGGGGGGCGCGCGGGCGTCTCTATGATTAATGTGAGATCTGCTTGAGGACGCGGAGGCGCCGTAATAAGAACGGGATATCTCACTCCCTCGTCTCCCTCCGCGGCCAGCCGTGAAATCCGGCCGGAGACGCATTACACTTCAGGAGAAAAGAACATGCAATCTCTCATTCCGCTTAAAAGAGAGAGAGAAGAGAGAGAGAAGAGAGAGAGAAGATAGAGTGTGCTCCCCCCCCCCCCCCCCCCCCCCTCCTCCCCCCGTGGAGGAAGCAGCGGACTGATCCTGGACCAGCAAATTATCTTCATTTCACTCATTCTTATTTAATGGAAATTGCTCCCATGCAATAATAATAATAATAATTATGATTATTATTAGGGGGATGTTTTCCCGCCGTGGCTAATAAGGCGATGTGCGCCATAATTCCTATTTTATGAGCTATTTGTGTGATTGGAGTCATCACAGAGACAGTTCTGTTCCAGTTTTCTTGGTAGATTCAGGTGTTAAAAGGCCGATCTGTGTGTGTGTGTGTGTGTGTGTGTGTGTGTGTGTGTGTGTGTGTGTGTGTGTGTGTGTGTGTGTGCGTGTGTGTGTGTGTGTGTGTGTGTGTGTGTGTGTGTGTGTGTGTTTCCTATGAAGTAAATGGTTGTAATAAAACTACAATCATCATCTGGTTCCCTGCGGGTTCATTACAGGAGACGACAATGTGAGCCAAGTCTGAACCAGACTGTATTACACTCACCATAAATATATAGATCATATCATATAATAACATATAATACAATAAAATAATAAACTATAATATAAAATATCATATAATAAAATAAAAAACAAATAAACTATAATATAAAATATCATATAATAAAGTAAAAAACAAATAAACTATAATATAATATAAAATATCATATAATAAAATAAAATATAATATAAAATATCATATGATAAAATACAGCACAAATAAAATAATAAATTATAATATAAAATATATAATAAAATAAAAACAATAAAATAAAATAAAAAATATATAAAAATATACAATAAAATAATAAAATAAGAATAATAAAGTATAATATAATGCAATATAATATAATAAAATTTAATATATGTATTTGAAGTCTCAAATGTTGTAGATGAAGCACGTGTGTAATCCACAAGGTTGCCAGTTTGAAGCTCATGTCCAGGCAAAGTCACTGCACACACACACACACACACACGCACACACACACACACACACACACACACACACACACACACACACACACACACACACACACACACACGGGAAGCCTGTATGTTTGTAGCTTCATTGGTTATTGGCTTTTGGTTCACTTATTAAAGCTTCTATTAACAACCAACTTAACTTCTTATAATTTAAAAAAACAACTAAAACACAGCTGGTCGATTTTGTTTTTGGTGTTTGTGTAAAAATAAATTGTGGATAGAAAATAAAATGCTGTATTTTGTATTTTAATGGTTCCTGTTTGTAAAGATGATTTTTTTTCCAGAGCGACAGAAAACCAACCGAATAAATACGTTTGAAGTCATTAATATTTATGTTTAACTAAATACGTCATATCAACACCAGACTTCCCTTTGAGCTCATTTTAAACGAATTCCTTTGAGTTCCTCGAGTTATAAAAACCTGAACGCCGGCGGATCAACTCTTTAATTTCCATTTAGTTCAATAAATCGAATATTTTATTGCAATTGTATTTTAATAACTGATGAGAAAAACGAGTCAGTGTAAAAGCACAATAAGGGAACACAATAAGACGTTTTTTTCTCCAGACAAAATAAGAAGTAATTGACTGCTGATTTAAAATCCATATTTATTAAAGTGGTTATGAGATATTTTTTATTACGTCTTATTTTTGGACTTTTAAATTGACTTTTTTATAAATCCACGCGGACTGATCCGGACTCCTCCTCGTGCTTGATGCTGGTTTAGAGCTCTGAAATAACGCGTCACTGTGCTGGTTCGGTCTCCGGTCCCGGCAGACCCCCTTCCCCCCTTACCTGGACTCTGGACTCCGTCAGGCCGATCCGCAGCGCCAGCTCCTCCCGCATGAAGATGTCCGGGTAGTGCGTCTTGGCGAAGCTGCGCTCCAGCTCGTTGAGCTGCGCCGGCGTGAAGCGGGTCCGGTGCCGCTTCTGTTTCTGGCTCTGGCTCTGCTGGCTCCCCCCAGACTGGTTCTGGTTCTGCTTCTCCTGCTCTTTGCCGTTGACCTGCACCGTGTTGTTGGATCCTCCACCTCCTCCACCTCCTCCGCCTCCTCCTCCTCCTCCTCCGCTGATATCATCGCCCGGGAGCATGGTGGTCCCTTCCACGCCGTCCGATCCCGGGCCCAGCTCCCCGGAGTGTCCCGGGTCCGGTCCCCCTCCGCCGAGCCTGCACTTCAGAGCCTCCCGGTGGCCCAGCAGCTCCGCGGCGGCGTCCTTCATCCCTGCACAGACAAACAGCTGGTGAGAGTCGGACAGTAAAAGCCGGATCTCTGGAGGGAAGAAGAGCACGTTAGAATACTGCAAAAACACACATATTACATGTACTAGTATTATGAGTATTATCATTGCTGCAGTAAAAATATGATGCACATGCATTAAAAGCACATTTCATTCCACAACCACAGCATGCACATCCCAATCTGCTCCTTAAATACTCCTAATGCAACTCTTTATAGAGATCTGTTAAATCAAATTACGCGGTAATAGAATCATTATAATAATAATAATAATTACTTTTCCCAATGAATTAAGCGAGTTTGGTTCACTTCGGTCGCATTAAGATGATCTAAGAAGCAAATTGGCCTTTTTTTTTTTGCAAGAGCTTTGAGATTAGAAGTGTCCTCCAGCTTACAGTAGAGTTGAAGACCGGAGTTTGGTGATGATAACTCACCGAGGCGAGCATCCAGGAGGTCGGCATGAGAAAGCATCGCGCACCGCTCCGGGGGCGCAGTGCTATTCCCAAACAACAACTACTACTAAAAAAAGAAAAAACTCTCTGTGACTTTAACCTATTTAAGAATATATATATATATATATAAATATATATATAGCCTAAATGAAAGCAAATTCGGTTTGTGGTTAAAAGGGAGGTTCGTTGCATTATAATGTAGTTTAGAGAAACGGGGAGGCGCTTAACAGCGGAATGAACCCATGAGCTTCTCCAAACGAGGACCAATCAGAGCTGAAGCCTGAGGTATGTCAGCTTCTTTACCCCAACCCACCCCCCTACCCCCCACCCCCACATCCACAAGTTCATTCCTCCTCATTCCTGTAATTGGCTTTGATTTCTCCTCCAAATTACAACCAATCAAATAACCTGATTTAATATCTGAGCTTCGATCCGTTAAAACAAACTAAAAATATTTGTTTAATTATGTTTTATTCACACGAGGAGGAAGCTGAATTAACCCCACGTGAGTCTACATTTATTATTATGATTCTATATTATGATTATTTACGTCTGATGATGATGTTTGAGTCACTGAACGTCAAAAAACAACCAACTTTTACATTAAAGGCTCATTTTCAAGGCCATAGGCTTTTATGTCATTATATATATATATATATTTATATATATATATATATATATATATATATATATATATATATATATATATATACAGGTGGGTGGGATCAGGATGAATTAGTGGTAATTTAATAGCATTTAAGGCCGGACTGTCATGAAGGAGGGACTCGGTGTAAATGATGTGTGAGTGAATTAATTCGGCGGAAAGTGGAGTCCAACGAGAGCGCGCTGGATAAAAGGGACGATGCAGCAGGACACGTGCACGCGCAAAACGAACGACATTTATGTATATTATATAATAATTATTTTATTCTCGGTGAGAAAAGAAAGAAAAACGTCACCGAATAAAGCAACATTACACTTAATTAGCACAACACAGCCACATATTTAACGTAATATATATATATATATATATATAAAATATTTAAATATTAATATATACAATATATTAAAACATTTGATTTTAAAGACAGATGTCGGTGAGTTTTTTTTATAATGTGATGAAAAAAGAAAGAAGTGCCACAAAGGAAGCGTCCGAGCGTGAACCTTTCATCCACGGCTTCAACCGACTCATCGTTTATTTGTCTGCAATCTGGCGCACCGACAGACCGACAGGGGGGGGGGGGGGGGGGGCAGATATCAGACCGGGGGGGGGGGACAGATATCCGCCCCCCCCGGGGAGGAGAAGAAGAAGATGCGCACTTGGAGATCTCATCGTTTATCGATGATTAATTCTTCG
Organism: Eutrigla gurnardus; assembly: GCF_963514095.1. Taxonomy (NCBI): domain Eukaryota; kingdom Metazoa; phylum Chordata; class Actinopteri; order Perciformes; family Triglidae; genus Eutrigla; species Eutrigla gurnardus. The sequence goes on from NC_139930.1 coordinate 16,979,867, forward strand.
TAAAAACTGGACTTTAATGCGGAAATAATCATCGTTATTTCATTAATTTATGTTTTTCGATTCCATCTCATGTGTTTGTTTGTATTTACGCGTTATTGCTAAACGTTATTAATAATAATAATTATGTCCACCAGCAGCAGCAGCAGCCGCGTGTTCGCGGCGCCGGAAGCCGTTAAGGGTAATTTAGGAGCGTCACACCGATGATGGACGGTGCGCTTCGTTTTACGACTTTTTCAAACAGCTCGATGTTTTTAAAGCTGAACAAACACGTGGATGAGTGGATGTCAGGGAGACGGGTTTACACTGTGGAATGTAATATAATATTAAATATTAGGATTCTCTTCAAATAGTTCGTTTATTATAAGCAAAAAAAAAAAAAAATGCAATTTATTCCTGTGTAGATCTTAGATTGAATCTAGTCAGATTTCATGCTTTTATTTGGATAAACGTGGATAATGAATGTATTCTGGAGACTAAAACACTATTTATTATTTTTTAATATGACCCAATTTGCTGCCTGATGAATGTCTCTGCCTGGAAGTCGCTAATAGCTGCAACGCATTTAGTTCAAATAACCCAAAGGTTCATTTCACTGAACGGTGTCGGTGTGTGTGTGTGTGTGTGTGTGTGTGTGTGTGTGTGTGTGTGTGTGTGTGTGTGTGTGTGTTTGCTGAGTTGAGAAGGCTGTAATTAGGGGAAACAAGGAGCACCGTTGGCTCCATCTCTCCACTAAGGCGCTCACATCAATCTCATCCATGACAGAAATATATATGAAATAAATAAAATACATAAACTCGCCCAGCAGGTTAATGCGGCGCATCTGAGCGGAAAGTAGACATTTTCACGCGTTGTGGAGACGAGCAGTGACTTTTAATAATAATAAAACAACAACAGGGAAAAGTGGGATTCTTCTGTGACACGTGTGTGTGTGTGTGTGTGTGTGTGTGTGTGTGTGTGTGTGTGTGTCGGTAGCAGGCGGGGCTCGAACCCACGATCTCTCCGTTACAGTATCTCTCCACAACCACATAAAGGGCTGATTTTCTTTCCTTGCAGTCTGAATTCACTCAATTAGAGAATTTCTGAGGAGGGGGGAAAAAAATCGATCTTCCATCTGCACAAGCCAGAGTTTTAACAAATGAGATTCTTGTTTCATGCAGCTGATCTGGTGGCAGTCTGGGGGGGGGGGCAAAGTGGACATGGACGAACTTTAGCTTTAGATGAATTAGTTACATCTACATATCCTACTATTGATTGATTTCTTCTTATTATAGGCCTATTAACCCCTGGTTTAATTCAATGCATATAAATGCATTAATTCCATTTTGAAAACCATCATCTGCAAAAAAAAAAAAAACCTCATAAAAGTATAGTATATTAGTATAAAATGGAGCTACATCCAATATACTTCTGTATTGTCCTGAGTCCATTCACGGCTACTCCTCTCATTATTCTCTCACATCACTAGAATGGAAATGTCAGCTTAAGCTCGCTGGAGGTTAAACACAGGCCACTTCTTCACTTAAGGAGGAATACCAACCAGCTCTCTGAATATAAATACATATGATCATTCACAGTCGGGTGAGCTCAAAGCAAAGAGGACTTCCTTTCCTCTGGTTGGAGACATTTAGACTCTCAGAGTGTGATCTGGATGTGTTTCAGATCCACCTCATTAAAATGCATTAGGGAGCCTAATAAACCCTGAACGGGGTCCAGACCACTTCCTAATGAGTGCTTTTATTTTGGTAGTGTAGGTCTGCAGCTGATCCTTACTTTCAATGCAGGACTTACAGGTATTTACTTCATATGGGAGTCTCTTTACCCAGCAGCCACTGCAGGTTCAGAGCAGCCCGGCCCGGGTCCTCTGGTCACATCAACCCAGATGTGGCGCCCTCACCGCCGCATCTCATGCCTCAATTAGCGCCGCCGCTGCCCCCCCTCCCCCCTCCCCTCCTGCACGGACTCGATTAGGCCGTGATTTATCCGAAAGAAATATAATTATACCTCCAAATAAAATAATCAGCATTGAAGAGCGATTTCCTTAACGAGACGGAGCGGGGTGGATGTCACGGAGTGGCGGCGCCTCATTAGGGCGGTAATGAGACTTTGGGGGTGATCCCGATAATTATCGAAATCTGTAAAATAAGGATCAAGTCAAATGTAACCTTAATTTGTCTGGCAATTGAGTTCATTTATTAGTATGAGTATTTAGGAAGGTCTCCCTCAGCCTCGTTATTTTAGGATGACAGATGGAAACGGCAGGTTCCGCTTCAACATTCAGGACCAACGCTGGTCTGCTGACAGCCTTCATCCTGACAGGAGAACACACAGGGACATTCAATCCAGAACTTTATTAAATCCAATATAGATCGAAAGAAAATTACAATACCTAACAATTTGTTAAAAAAAAAAAAAAGCCAAACATTCGTCGATTTCTGTTTCTCAAATATAATAATTTGCTGCTCCCTGGCTGAGTTTGTTATATTCCTGTTATTGCACCCACACACTTACTTGGTTCCTATTCTGGGATGCATCATCATCATCAAGGTTAGCAATTAATAAACGCCTTGCAGGCTGAAGGAGCAACTTTCTACATCTATAAGGAATGCAAAGATAAATCAGAAGTATGAAAACTTCATGGATCACCGCAAACATCCTACAGCCAATCAGAATCCAGCAGTGGGGCCAAGAAAACGTGTTGTTAGAAGAAAAGACACAAAGCTGTGTGTGTGTTAAAGCAAAGAAAGCCCTCCTCTCTTTAACAAGCCGAGTGTTTCACCGTGTTCTGGTTCTGGAGGAGGAGGAGCGTGATCAGATGTGGTGGCACGTTAACAGTAAACAGTAGAAAATAATTACATCAAGAACAGAGTCTGAACGGATTCAGTTCGCCGCCACGCTTCCAAACGGGGCCTGACGAAGGGAATGGACATTTAAGAAGCAGAGTGAGTCTCGCAGAGAGGGAGAGACGGATTCACAAATCATCCTTCAAGCTTCACCGAGTCCAATACGTTCCTGGCCTCCTTGTACTCCTCCGCCTCGCACAACTCCTCCTCCGTTTCCTGGAAAGACAACACACATGCTTTTGTTATATCCAGGGTTCCTACACCTTTCCAAAGTCAGATTCAAGCACTTTCCAAGCATTTCCAGGTGCATGTCCATGCTTTTCGAGCACCTTCCAGCTGTGGTAAACTCCATATTTGTATCAATCCAATGGTCAGTATTCAGTCTACTTATTATGTCACTTGTTCATCACATTAAATGAGATGTTATTGTCCAATAAACAACCAACATGATGTTTGGAGACAGCTTTTTACAGAAGGACCACAAATGAAAGGAAAACTAATTCCACTAACAGATCCACAGAAATATAATCACCAACTATTTTCATCATCTGTTCATCATCAAAAGTCATTTTTCATAAAGAAATGTCAGAAAATGCTGTTTTCAGTCCCTCAAATATGGAGATCTTCTTTTCTCTGTTCTATCATAGATGTCATCACATAGAACACACATTTCAAGCACTTTATTCTAAATCCAAGCACTTTTCAAACCTCGGAAACACCACACTAAAATTCAAGTGTTTTCCAGGATTTCCAGCACCCGTATGAACTCTGCGCTTCCTAAGAATTAACTTTGTGTTCTTGTTGGCGTGGATGAAGACCAGAAACTTAAATCGGGTGGTATTTCCGTCGGCGGAGGGATCTATATTTAGCGGTTGAGGTCGGACGGAGCGGCGGCGTGACTGTACGGCGTCCGTGTCCTTTAATCAAGTGTGTGCGAGTTCCTGCGGTGGTCACCGAAGTGACAGCGCTGCTAACGAGCTGTGATGAGCGTGTGCACGTGAAACGGGAAGAAAAGAAGGGAGGATGAGTGACCGGGGGGACGTGTTGCTAATTCCGGGTTAGCTCCCTCTGCCGAGCCTCCAGCTCTCCGGTGAGTGACTCACGGCGGCGGCGGTCCGACTGCTGCTCTGCATTAATTGAGATGACCCTGAGACATCCACGCGTGTGTTTGCTTCTCACGGCATCAACTGGAATCCTGACGGGATGCGACGCACGCCGCGGTCGCACCTCAACGCCGCTAATTGGTGTTACATGTGATATTTGTGACACACAAAATAAAAGTAGTTTCCTGCCAGCAGGACAGTTTTAATTGAATCAACTTTGAGAAATCTCCCATTTAAAGTGTAAGCTAACACAAATGTAAACAGAATGGACGAACCGTGATGCTTTAAATGCGAACATTAAGCACGTGTAGACATCACCATCTTAGTTAAGCGTGTTAGCTTAGCACAAAGTTCAGCTACACAAAAAAAATAAAACGATTAAACATCCTTTATTTTACTGCTGTAATATCAAGTACTCACTTGCCAGCCTGGAGTAAATTTATTTATCTGTTTATTTAAGTTAGACGTACTTTTCTGTAATATTTACTGTAATGAAGTGGTTAAGTCGAATTTAATGTTTTTTCTCGTCGTACGGGAGGAACGTTAGCAGTCGCGATGTCACTTTTCTGTCACCAGAAAGCCTCCACTGCGACAGTTAGCGTAGCTGCGTGTTATTTTTCATGGATCGCGATATCGTGGTGAATATCCATGCTTGGGATAAATCAGAAAAAGCCGTCTCAACATGCCATCGTGGTAGAGAAGTGAAAAATGTAACGTACACTGCAACTTTAAACAATTATTGGGATAATATTCTGACGCTATTATTTTCATATCGTATTGTTTTATGATGTCTGCCCCCTACTGGCCAAAATGATTGACATATTTACTTAAACATACATTTGACATGTTTCCTAAATCAAGGCATAAAGAATTGATTGTTTTGTTGCTTTATGTCAAACAAGCTGAGGGTTCGGCAGCTTTGTGAATATCTGTGTATTAAACGTACTAATAGTTGAACCAGTTCTTCGTGTGCTCGGTTCAGACGCCGGCGGCTGTCGAGGATCATCATGTTGGACTCCTGCAGCACCTCCACCTGAAACCACACACACAGAGGGACCACATCAGTCTGGATCAAATGGATTTACCTCCCGTCATCACTTTTCATTTACAGAAACATCAAACACGTGTGTTCCCTCCAAGTTTAGAGCGTTAATTTAAAACAGCTAGATAACTCGTATTCATGTTCCCCCCCGATGCAGGGCGTCCCACGAGCACGCCGCTGTGCTCAACATCTGCAAACAGGCCAGCGGTATGAAATATGTTATTGAGTTATTGATCGGGCGGGGAGTCGATCCGCCTGCACACCTGGGTGAATGAACCCCGTGATCAGGCGTAGAGAGGCATTAGTACGGCGGCGTGCTGCAGCCGCGGCGAATGTTGGAATCCCCTCCGCCGGCCCCCTAAAGAGCAGAGAGGCGTCGGCTAACGCTGTCAGACACACTCACTCATGACAGACGCTTCCTCGCCGGAGTCAAAACACGTGGCGGGCCAGCAGGCGTGTACATTACACGGCCGTGCACACTAACAGGCAGGCAGATGAACTCGTAAGGTGGCGGTGGCGGCGGGCTGGCACTCTAACTGACACGCTGAAAGGCGGTGGTGGCGGTGCTGGTCGCCCCGTCTCCCATGTGACAAGGTGAGCCCGACTAAGCAGAGGGAGCGCTGCAACAGAGAAAAGTCGCGGTGCCCTCCCCGGTTGCCGTGGAATGATCCCATCAGCGCGGGGATAAAGATGACACTTACAGCGTATTGATTCCATTAAAATCAAAACCTCTAATCCATCCTGCCTCAGACCTCTCATCTCCAACCATAATCCATCTGGCCTCCCAATCTCTCTCCCCATTTAACAGCGGCCGAGCTGCTCAGCCCCGAGCCGAGCCGCCGCTCTCTGAACCAACACAACACAAACAAAACACACGCTGAATGTTAATGTTAGCAGTAAGCGTGATCGGAGGACGGGGTCCAGCTCCGTGGTTCAGAGAGAAAAATACAAAACCCACCGAGACGCACTCTGCCGGCCACACACCACATATCGAGCCTTTGTGGGATTCTGGGTAACAGATTTCATGTTTCTTTCTTTTTGGACCTATGTACGACGGCGTATTAGGGCTGTAGAACGAAATATATATAAAATATCCAGAGAAAACATCGCAAATTTGTGAGTTTATAAAGTCGATTTGCTACTTTATTACGTTGCGCTAGCTTTGGTATAGCATTTTTCTAGCTAACTAGCTACTCAAGGCACTTCACACACTCAGTGACTTTTCCCTGTTGACACACATTCATACACTGACGGCAGAGGAGCCTCCTGCACATCAGGATCCAACTCATTCACACTCTGATGGCGCAGCATCGGGGGCAACTGGGGGTTCAGTATCTTGCCCATGGACACTTTGGCATGCAGACTGGAGGATCTGGGATTCAAACCGCCAATCGGAGGACGACTCCCTCTACCTCTGAGCCACAGCCGCCCCCCCCGCCTGAACCAAATTCCACTGCGATCTATCCAACAGGTGTTGAGACATTTCACTCAAAAACATTTAAAAAACCTCCGGTGATCTTGAATGTCTCTATAAACAATAAAAAGTCTCCACAAGCAGTCAAAGCCAGCGTTGAAGATGTTATATAGCGATAGTGTGTAACATCATATGAAAGATGGAGGGCTGCAGGCGTGGTGACAGAGAACAGGGAGGAGGGCGGGGACACTAAATCACCAGCATGTGTCAGTAATTATCAAACTCCACTAAAGTAACATGATATAATTACATCTGCATCAAGCATATTACAAAATCACTAATGATTCTCCTCTCAAAGCCTAATCCTTCATTATCACTGTGGACTGACCTCATTACATGAATGAATTCACTTCCCAACTATGGAGAGCAGAAAGAAACCTCCTCCTCCTCACGGCTCAGATCAACGGGAAACACTTTCTGAATTAAGACGCACAATCGTTAAAGAAAAAAAGACGTACCTGCTTCTTGATGACATATTCGTCTCCCGCCTCAGCTTTCAGTTTCTCGATCTTCACCTCCTGCTGCTTGGCCTCATCTTTGTAGGAGTCCTCCTCTCTGGCGAGCCTGCATCAGCGAGGACGACAGGAGGAGACGGTTAAAGTTAAAGGGTCATCAGACAGGAAGCAGGAACGCGAGGCCTCCCAGACACATAATACAGAGTTCCTCTGACTGACAGGACGCCGTGACATCATCTCCCGCAGGGCGGCCAGATATACACACCTCGATAACAACCAGCGAACGCATCATTCGTCATCACAACAGCGGCGTCCAGGTGGAGCCTTCCATTAGGAAATTCAACATACTATACACACTAGATTGTCATCTGAAGCAACTTAAACCTTTAAACATGTATGTATGTATGTATGTATGTATGTATGTATGTATGTATGTATGTATGTATGTATATATATATATAAAATATCCCTGAATATCTGAAAGATTGTTTTATTTTATCCTAGAGACATTTCTTAAGAATGTAGCTGTTTGAAGGCCAGTACGATGAAAAAATATCTAAGTAGAAACATTTGAGCGATTACGAGCGATGAGGTCAGATTTATAAATATAGATGTTTTGTTGAATGTGGCTAAACCGAGTAGCTTCTTTCCACCGTGGTACCTGAACCCCAACAACCTCGAAGTGATCAAAGTTATTTTTACTTGATAAAACTTCACTCGCTGCACTGTGTGTTAAGGTCATGTTGAAAGGTCAATTTATCATTTAAGGAATCTCAACAAAGCATTGTGTTAAGAGTGTGTGTTATTCTAAATAATCCCCAGTTGTATTTGAGAATAAGAACATTTACAAAAATTATGTATTTATAATGGAAATACAGATCCATTTTCCATGTAAAAGCACAGATGGTAAATTTAAACACTAATTTTTAGTGTGAATTAGACTTACAGTAATGAGAAAATGTTTGAAAGAACGGAAACTGATTCCGACGTGAAGCCCGAAGGTAGAAGTGTGGAACAGTACGAGGTGAGGACAAATCCAAATAGATAAACACACATTTTTATAATGCACAATGTTTGACATAACAAGAAAGTAATTACTTTTTCTCAGCGAGACGAGGCACAGAAGTGTTCTAGTTTGAACACAAGTCTTCAGCAGCGTGCTGTGAAGAGACAACACTTACACTTCGTACACCGAAGGAATAATAACCAGAAGCAACCGGCGGCACGACGCCGAGGCCGGAAGGGTTCGGTGATGGGAATAAAACAGCTGTACGACATGTTTTAAATTTAACACGCTTCACATACACGGATGCATATGAACAAGATTTTACAACCAAATAGAACCAACTAAATCCCAATTATCTAACATTAAATCTAGTAGCATAAATTTGTTAGTTCAATTACATGATTCATTATTCGTTTTGGCACACATACTGTATATTGAGAACTAAAAAAAAAGAAAAATGTCCATAAACTCACAGTGAAATCCTTCTAATTGCTTGTTTTATGCTTTCAACTGTTCAAAACCCAGAAATATTCCATTTATGTTTCAATAAAAACGGACAAAAGCAGCAAATGCTCAATATTTTTAGAAACTACAACTGGAGAGTTTTATTTAAATCGTATTTGAATTAAATTAAATGCTTAATTTTCCAGGGATCAACTAATCAATCATACAACCAATGATTTCAGCACTAATCCAATCTGATCTCTAATCTAATGTATATATTACAGCAGAATCTCATTGTTTAATGAAACATTCCTCTCATAATAATGAGCATGACGAGTATGAGATGATCATTCTGAGGTGGCGTCACACAGACTATGTGCTTTGCTAATTTCACGTTCATTCGGTGGAAGGATTTCCAGAGTCACTTAAATATACCCACAGCTGCCTTTCATCCCTTATAAAATATTCAAGAATAATATTGCTAACATCCCTACCGTAAAGCAAGCCGAGTGATTACATAGTCAAATAAAAAAGTTAAAGTGCAGCAACCGCACAAATAAAATGATTTTGCTTTCCTTCCAGCTTGTATGTTGTTGTTACACACACACACACACACACACACACACACACACACACACACACACACACACACACACACACACACACACACACACACACACACACACACACACACACACACACACACACACACACACACACACACACACACACTTTTAGAGATTAATTGATCATCAATTTAGCCCCTAATTTAGACCAAGTCAGGTGGTAAATGGGCCTCTTTTCCTTGATTGTTAGTGAAAATGGGCTTGAGTACATTGATAAATTTTGATTATTTATCAATTACAGGCCAAATGGAACTAAATCTATTAAACAGATTCCGACCCTGATTGGCATAATGGAGTTTGAAAATATCGCTATTGATAATGATTCCCGGCTAATAGTCTTTTTCCGGCTGTGGCCGCCTGTCGGAATGACAACATAAATGTAATTTTTCATGAAATCAGCTGCGTGTGCGTTAAGTGAGTGATCCTTCATTAATCAGTAACATTACCGGAGACCCTTCCCTCCTCCATGTTGCACCGCTCCTTGCTTAGCCAAGGAAGCCAACAGCACTCTGTCATATTTTACATCAATTACCACTCCTTCTAATACGCTTCCATCAAGAAGCTTTTAAACAGCCAGCGTATGCAACGGCGACTCCCAGCCTTCCCACTCTCATGCTTGATGCAGAGTGAGTGATGTCACCTGTTTAGAGTCAAAGAAGGTGGCGAAGAGAGAGGGAGATGGAGGAAGCAAGGCTGGAATCATTTGAATAAAACTGAAGGACAGTCTAATAACAAAACGTCCATTCCTCCCCTTCCAGTCCTGATGTTAATTTCTTATTTCTCCCAGACTGGTTGGGAGCGCTGTGTGAATGAGGGGTGGGGTCGTGCCTGGTTTTAAATAGACCTGCCACCTCAGGCTTAATGGAAAAGGCAGCTCTCTGGAAAATAGAAAAAAAAAAAAAAAAAAGGGAATTAGAGCCAGCCGACACACACATTCGGCCGCCTCCTCTAGCACTGTATTTTTGAGCCACGGTGTAGTCGGGTGTGTGCCGGGACCGGAATGACAAAGGCAAATTACTGTTGTCATTTTATTAAGGGCATCCGCCTCGCTAGGGCAGGGAAGGCACCGACTGGAATGTGCAAAAGCCACTGGAAATAGGCCCGGCTAAAAGAGCAGGCATTCCTCTAAACTCCAATCTAGAAAAAGAGAGGGAGCGAGGGAGACTGAAGGGGGGGGGACGTGAGATTATGAAGAGACGGAAAGCAATGACACCCTGTACGTTTAAACCTCACAGCTTGATTAAGGGTCCATGTCAACATCGTATGGCTGGCCGAGAGGCGGGTGAGGTGTAATATCTGGACTATCAAATAGTACACTCAACCTCAGAAACATCAGCACAGTATTTGGGGTATACTACTGCTTGATGGCTATTGTTTTTTTCCTTCACTGGACACATTATCCTCTGTGGGAAATCCAGCCACCACCATCGCCACCTCGGGGAGCCCGTTAGTAATCTGACCCTCATCAAAACACAAATCGATAGCACATTACACCGTCACCGCCGACAGGAGGGAATTAGAGGGTCGGCCTGATCGACGAGACGCGACCACAGCGAGCACATTATCCCACCGCCACCTCATGGTAAATCTGGACGTTGTGCACATTTAGCTCAGAATGGATGCCGACTCCATTAATAGGCTTGTCTTAAACTGGATGATGAGCTTCAGGGGTCCCACATCAAAACAGCTTGTTTGGTCCCAGGCGTCGTGTGGGAAAACACAAAACAGAGTTATTATGCTACCAGTTTGGAAGTTCCAGTCATTATTCTATTGTGCTGTAAGAGTCCAGTTTGTCAGGGACACAGAATTAAGACAGAACATTATTTGGCTGCATCTTTCATCAGGTAGAAAACACTGAAGGGGCAAACAGTGGGATATTATGTTGCTTACAATAGTGAACACAATGCTTAAACAATGCATTTGGAGCAAACATCTTGTGGCTGTTCTTGACAAAGTTTCCATGAGAAAAATATAGTTATATAGGTCACTTGATGTTTCCAATTAGAGGTTGAATCAAATCTACAGAAGCAAACATTCAATTTTTTTGACATAAGGTTAATTTGGAACTATTTTGATAATGAAGATTTACTGATTCCAAATGTACTTTAAATTTAAAGGTTTTATAGTCTTCTATGTGGGTTTCTGCTATGTTACAACCCACAAACACATTCCTGCCTGATCAATAATAGTATTTACTATCTTTGGTTTCTGAAATGTAAATTGCTCAAACTAATCAATTTGGAGAAAAATCCTTGTACTCGTGGCCATTTTTCCCCCCTTTTTTGGGGGCATTTTACACCAAACGATTAATAATAATTACTAAAATAAAAATATTCAGATTCATATAATTGAACTTGCAGGCATTCAGTGTGGATGAGATCACATCTGTTTATTGTGTGGAGATTTCCCCCCCCCCAGAAAGGTTAGACATCAAACTCAAATATGTTTTAGTGTGGAACTAAAACATCGTCATAGTTTATAAACCGTATGATAATCGGGTAATGTGCTCAGTCACAGTAAACACGAAGGCCTGATAATAAAATCCTTCTCTGTAGCTAGCTAATGGTGTATTTTATATTTTCAATATAATGATAATAAATAATAATACAAACGTGTAGGTTCTTGGTTGCCAGAGAGCTCTTCCATCAACACATGTTGATAAACAGAGAAGCAGCGTCACCTCGCAGACGAGCTAAAAACCTGCTATTAGCAGCTAAGCTAACTAGCATCAGTTCCCCGACGTCATTGCCGCACCTTACACGTCACGTGTTATTATTAAAGTACAACTCTTTCTTGTTTCAAGTACAGTGAGCTTGTATTATCACACTAAACATGCGGGCAAAGCAGCGTGTATCTGCTGCAAACACCACTGATGATAAACTCGCTCGCTGATCGTAGGCCGCGCTAAAGCACCGGAGTAAAGTTAAAAGCGAATGCCCGGTGAGCGTAAGCTAACCGGCTAAGCTAAATTAGCTCGCTAGCCCCTTAGCTTAACGTAGCTTGTAGTTAGCTCGCTTGGCATGCTATTAACGTGATAAACTGCGGCTGAAAGGTGAAACCTACCTCTTCACGATGCCGGTTTTGATCTTGATTTGTCGTATCCTCGGATCCGCCATGGCTGTAGATTTGTTTTAGGGTTTTACGGAGTGGAAGGTGCGGTGAACAGCGCGCGTGTGTGCAGGTTGGAAGTCAGTAGTGACGAGCTGATCGCAGATAAATCGATCTCCAGGACGCGGAGGATTTCCGAGTGTGGATGAGCGAGCTCTGGTTCCTTTAGGTTTACAATCAATCACATTTCCCTTCAAGTAGGCGAAATAAAAAAATATATATATAGGATGGAAAAAAATAAACTATGAAAATAAGTTATTAAAAAACATCAAAGTTAGTAAATAAAAAAGAGGGGAGGTCTGCTGCTCAACACTGGTCAAAAAACTATAATATAATATATAATATAATATAATTAAATCAATAAGAGAGGCCTTTTAATGATCTCCACCTCCAGGAAATTCCAGGTTTGCAGCAGTAAAAAGACAGAAAAGTAAAATATTATTATGATAATAATTTAAAAATAAATAAAAATGTGGAGCCTCTCTCAGTTTTATGACGATAACTTCAATAAATACTCTATGACGTGGGAGGAAGTTATTGATCAGCTTCAGTTATAAATCATGTATCTCTCATATACGGATAAACAATTTCTTGAGTCAGAGGAGGTGGAAATAGTTCACAGCAGCTCACGTATCACACTAATGTGTTGAATTACCTATTTAAATACAAAACATCAACCATGTTAACGACCAGGGCCAAATCTAGTCTTTGGTTAAACTTTGTAAAGTAAGTAAAGTTCACATCAGTCCCAGAAACAGCAGGGCGCTGGCCGTGGTCCTGATCTGAACGCTGACAGAGGAGTTGTCCAAGGTGCTGACAGGTGATTCATAGGAGCCATTAAATGAATCCCTGAGTTCACCTGTTTGACACCGTTCTCTGGCGGCTGCTCCTTCTGGTTGCTGTTTTCCTGTCGTCTCTTTAATGATTTAATAAACTGAGTTTGGTTATTGACTTGTTGTTGTTGTTGTTGTGTGACTCAAGCCTTGTTAAGGGGGCTCCATTGGCTGCTGTGTTAATTGTTCACCACATTAAATTCACTTTTCAAATTCTCTTAATGGCTCAATTAAAAAAATAACCACATTTGCTAAGTGGCTTTATTAAAAATCGACTTTGTTGTTTCGTGGGATTTTCAGTGAAATACATGAAAATATTTGGGTTTCCACTGATATCGTCCCCCTCCTAATGTTTCCCAGTGCACGTTTAAACTGTGTTTGCATTGACTTGGCTTAAGTGAAGGATTTTATCAGCCTCAGAATGAGCCACTTTCTTTATTTACACAGTATATCACTTAAGATAAACAATTGACATGGCTTATGAGGCTGTGTTACAGGACAGCACATTCAATATCATTTGAATCTTTGTGCATCTGATATTGATTTGCGTGATCTATAAAAACAGAATCAATTTCATAGTTTTCTTTGAGGCTGTTTCAAAAGAATATATATATATATATTCTTTATATTTGATTACAATCCAGTCTTCGGCATGCCGGTACCATGAGAAGTTGAAGTTTCTGCACATTATGGCACAACAGCTTTAACACATTAGAGAACTCGTTACAGACGGTGTGTCACCAACGCACCTCAAATGTCTTAATTGCTCATCACAACCGATCATAACAACACAACGTACAACTGATGAGCAGAGCAGCTGTCAAGTCAGGAAGTGGAGGAACGGAGGACAGCTGGGAAGAGGGATTGAATTTACACCTTTTTATCTCAAGCATCGAAATCCAAATTCTCTCCTTAAAGAGGAAACACGTCTTCGCCGTTAGATTCTGCAAAATATCACTTACAGCATAATTGCATACAGAGTTATCCATCAAAATGGAAAATGTTTAATCTCGTCACTGTCAGACTGAGGAACAAAAGAAGTTTGAGCATGAAGTCCGATCTTAAGGAGTTTAATCACCCACAATAGGTGAGGTTAAAGGTCAAATGTGACCTTAATACCAGTTTGTTGTGGGTGGAGTGGCAGAATACCGATGCTGTACTGTGATGGTTATCAACAAATATATATTTTTTTTGCTACCACATAAAAATTAACGTGTGTACAATACTCTGAATATATTTATATGTATATATTTTTTTTACGCCTGAATTTTATTTTCATTTTGACTTTATTAAAGTCGGGGAAATAAAAAAAAAATCTACTGTTTAACACCAGAGAATACAAACTCAATTCAACAATAAATTAGACATAATAATAATAACTGTTTTCTTTTATAACTGCAAAGGAGACGAGGTTAGCTGGAGGTACACAGACATGAGTGAGTTATTATTATTATTATTATTATTATTTATATCGAGGTAAATAACAGCTTAATGCATTTGCAGTTATAGATGCAATACAGCTGTATGTTTTGGACAATGATGGACACAATTTTCCCAATTTTGAAGTACTTGTACTTTAATCTGAATGCTTCCCTTCCACATGATGGTACTTTATACTCCCAAACATTGTGAAGAAGTTATTAAAATACTGCCTTATGCATCAGTAAAACTACACTAATATAATGTACTCACACAGACAGGGGAGCTTCTCTCTGCATAATGAGGATGTACCTTTGATATTTTAAATATTCTATAATACAACAACCAGAAATGCACTTGAAACTCGTCCTTTAGTGACGTAGTCACTAAATAATTAGAAGGTGTTGCTTTTCATTTATATATTAATATATTAAAGCAGGTCATTCTCTCTGCAACCACAACGATCTGCAGTGTTAGATTTAATCATTACATTTAATGTATGAGCCGGTGTGTTTCTCAGGAACCCAACATGGCGCGGGTCAGAGGAACCGTCCACCGGCCGGAGCCCCCCCCACGTTGATTATTGGTATTTTCCGAGTTTTCCAAACTAATAAGTGGCACTATCAGGCGCGCGGAGGAGAGCAGCACAGACGGGCTGCTCGGCCTAATTGATATTGAGCGAGGCTGTGGTGGGCGCGCGCGCGCGCGGGGCCGCTGCTGGCTAATTAGCAGTTTAATCAGCGTCGGTAATGAGAGCCGCTGATTAGCGCGGCTGGAAATAAAAGAGAGTTACAAGGAACGTCTGTCAGAGTCCGGTGATAATTCACCGCTAATTGTATGATCAGAGCAAACTGGATGACTTTGGACTTTTCGAATGCGTGTGCGTGCGCGGGCGCGTGTGGGTGAGTGCGTGTGTGTTTGCAAGGTAGTTACATTCCTGCAAGAAAGCAGATATCAATTTGGCAATTTTTTTGTCGAGCAGAAATAGCGCAAAACTTTTGCGCGCGTGAGAGAGAGAGACAGAGAGAGAGAGAGAGAGAGAGAGAGAGAGAGAGAGAGAGAGAGAGAGAGGGTGGGGAGAAAGAGGGAGAGAGAAAGAGGGAGAGATAGAGAGAGGGAGAGAGGGGGAGAGATAGAGAGGGAGAGAGAGAGAGAGAGAGGGAGAGAGAGGGAGAGAAACAAAGAGGGAGAGGGAGAGATAGAGAGAGGGAGAGAGAAAGCGGGAGAGAGAGAGAAAGAGGGAGGGAGAGAGAGGGAGAGAGAGAGAGAGAAAAAGAGAGAGAGAGGGAGAGAAACAAAGAGGGAGAGAGAGAGAGAGGGAGACAGAAAGCGGGAGAGAGAGAGAAAGAGGGAGGGAGAGAGAGAGAGAGAGAGAGGTGAAACACAGATATTTGATCATCAAACAAAACAGCCAATTTATAACTGGGGAGGAGGAGAAGGGGGAGGAGGGGGAGGAGGAGGGAGTCGTTGACGGACTCTGCAGCAGGTGAGCGCGAGATGTGTTCCTCGAGACGCCTCGGCCACTGCTGGAATAGCAAATGAGAAATTAGTGAGAAATGTGTGTATGAACGCCGACAGTCAATTAGCGCGAAGCGGGGGGGGGGGGGGATCAGCTGGTACTCAGAGGGCAGGCTCGGAGAGTGCACCCCCCCCCCCCCCCCTCCCCCCCCCTCCGTCTCTCGATTAGAAGCTTTATGTGATTTCCTCTGAATGATAATAAAAGATGGGAAATAAATGACTACTGATGACGTCATATGACAAGTGTTCTTCTCAATTACTGGCTGGTTACGTGTGTTGGTATTTCCTGAACGCATATTAGTTTGTTTAATCACAGACCTTTAAAGGGTCAGGTCACTCAAATTTAATATGTATATACTGTGTGTGTGTGTGTGTGTGTAAATATATATATATATACCGGTATATACATACATACATACATACACATACATATATATATATATATATATATATATATATATATATATATATATAATATATATATATATATATACATATACATACATATATACACCAGGATCAGTGAAACAAAAACAAAAAATATGTAAAATATTAAATAAAATACCGGTAAAATAATACGTGTTGACAGTAAAAAAGGCCTCACATAGCTGGAATGTTTACGGTTCCTCTCCTCACGCATGCTTCCTGTCGCACACTGTCAAAATAAAAGGCATAAAAATGACAAAAACATCTCATAAAAAAGTTCTCATACATATTACATTACATAATGTACAAAATAAAATACATCGGGTTATCTATATATCATAGAGACCGGTTGAATGTGACACATTTATGTCTGTAGATCACAAACTGACTTTTAACAATGAACTGACGATGACATCACGATACAGAAATTTACTTTCCATACATCTTGATACTGTAAGCAAAGCGATACATCGTCTCTGTAATAATTTTAGGAAAATGTACATTGTATGAAGAACACTTCATGGATAAAATCTGATATCCGTAAAAAAAATGTTATGCAACTGATACAGTATTATAAAACATATCGTAATACGCATTATTCTCTGTATTTGTATGAATTATTTTTTTAAATATCTTGAATTACCGATTAAGATTATTACATTTTTTAGGAACCTGCGTATTTAGTATTTTTGCTTTCTTGTATTTTTGTTTTCTTGTATTTTAATTTTCTTGTATTTTAATTTTTTTTTATTTTTGCTTTCTTGTATTTTTGTTTTCTTGTATTTTAATTTTCTTGTATTTTAATTTTCTTTTATTTTTGGTTTCTAGTATTTTTGTTTTCTTGTATTTTTGTTTGCTTGTATTTTTATTTGATTGTATTTTTGTTTTCTTGTATTTTTATTTGATTGTATTGTTGTTTTCTCGTATTTTTGTGGTTTCTAATATTTTTGTTTTCTTGTATTTTTGTTTTCTAGTATTTTTGTTTTCTAGTATTTTTGTTTTCTTGTATTTTTATTTTATTGTATTTTTGGTTTCTAGTATTTTTGTTTTCTTGTGTTTGTGTTTTCTTGTATTTGTGTTTTCTTGTATTTTGGTTCCTGGCATCTTTAGACTTCCTTACATTTTAGTGCTGACTGAGACTTTTATCTGTAACATAACACGTGAGGTGAAAAAAGGAAAAAAGGTCAGCAAAATTAAAACCAACAACTATTTGGTGAATCTTTGGGCAGTTTGAATGACTCTGTGGTTATAAATACCCCCCCCCCCCCCCCCCCCCCCCCCCACACACACACACACTTCCCAGAAGTGAACCCCCTTTTAACCAAACCCTTATTAAAATGCACCAGGCCTCCTGCAGCAGCACGGATGACCTGTTTGGTATCAGGTGTGATGTTCCACTAAGAGTGACCTTCTCCATCTGAATCCTCTGGTCCGCTACACAGGGAGGTGGGGGGGGATCGATTCCTCCAGCGAGAGGTTATCTATACGTGCTATTTTAATGTCACGGAGTCAGCCCAAATTGATAGTGATAAATATTTGCCGGAAGATTAGGTGAGGGGAGTGTGTGTGTGTGTGTGTGTGTGTGTGTGTGTGTGTGTGGAGGCGCTCCGTCTCAGACCTGCAGCCCGGCAGAGCCGCTCCTCCCGGTGTCGGATTAGCCCCATCCATCCAGTGTCAATGGCTGTCTTGTTGGGAAAATCAGTGAGTGAACATGGCTGACAGAGAGAGTGAGTGTGTGTGTGTGTGTGTGTGTGTGTGTGTGTGTGTGTGTGTGTGTGTGTGTGTGTGTGTAGATAGAAGGCTGATTACTCATACAAATAGACTACCAACTCCGGCTGGTCCCTCCAGAAATGTGTTTTCCCTCTGTTCACCTCCTCTCCTCTACTTTTCCTCTCCACTCCAATATTTACTCCCCCCTGCTGTCTCTGAGGACCCCCCCCTCACCCCCTACACCAGCCTGTCCTGCTGTTCCCACTTTGTCCCCCATCAATCACTGCCCCATTGTGTCCTGGATGTTATATAGAGTGACTTAATATCCCTCCCTTCATCTCTATTCACTCCCGAACCGCCCGGCGCTGCAGTCGCCACGCTTTCTGGAGGAAAAGAGGGAGTTTTTACTTCAACAATATTCACTATTTATCTCTTTATTCTGTCATAACCACACGTTCATTTTGTCTAGTTTGTCTAACATTAAATTCAGTGGTAATGCAGGTGCTCGCTGAGTATTTATCTCATTTGTTTTCGAAGATCGAAACCACGCCAATTTAATCGCAGATATATATCACACTGGCCCAATATGATTATATACAAATCTAATGGTGCTAGAATGATTCAGAAATGGTGTAATAAACACAAATAAAATAAACTCAGATAATATATATATACTGTATATATATATCTGTCTGATACAAAGCTACAGCTGCAGGACAAGGTTAGCTTAGCTTAGCATAAAGACTTGAAGCGGGGGGAAACAGCTAGCCTGGTTCTGCAGGTAAACTGATGTTATTCGTGATACAACGCGCTTGGCAGACTTAGTCACCCTCAGACAGGCTAGCAGTTTCCCTCCGTCCCCAGCCTTTATGCTAAGCTAAGCTAACTCTGTCTTCTAGAATTACGTTAAATTACATTTCCTGCGTCTTTGCGTGAACGAGGAGCTACATTCACTTAAAAGCACCGGAGATCAAACGCAAACATTAAACATTAAAAAACGCTACGAGCTGATTGCTTATTCTGATCGGATATTTCTAAACTATTCTTTTCCTAAATATGGACAACATTTTTTAGCAACTTGCCAGAGATGTTAATTGGCAACATTTCCTTGTCATGTTGATAGAAAATGTAATTCAGCCTTTGATAATAAAAAAAATCCCTCTATACAGACATTTGTCATAAAAGTAAAGCTCATATAAAGCAGGCTAAAATAATACAATTAACTCATTTTGTTCCTTTTTTTAGAAACCAATCAATCAATTTCCACTGATAACTTTGCTGGAGTTAATTTAAAAATATTCTAACTAGGCAATTAAAAACACATGTCGACTATATTTCTGCAGCAGCATTTACAACGAGCTAAATGAAATAAAAAGTGGTTAAATTACTTTGTTTCATACGATTTAGCTTATTTTTGTATACTTAGATGTTACAGTGTAACCTCAAACAAAGAATTTCATTATACATGAAACAATAAACCCTTTGAATCTTAAATCCTCTGGAATAGTTTAGTGTGTAAAATGAAGACATCACATCTCTGATGGCGTCCTCGTATTTTTATGAAGGCTTCCTGACAAATAGGCCCCGCCACCTCGCCGCCGCCGCCACGCCCGGGTGACCGCCTTCATCCTGCTCCCGGCTTGTTTACATAGCGACCAGGACGATTCAGCGGATTAAACAAATCTCTGCCCGAGGGGGACATCCATAATCCACTAACGGGTCACAGCGAGACAGTTATAAATGCCTGTCTGTGGTGTTAGGGGGGGGGGGGGGGGTGACCTTCCCACAATGCCCTGCAGCGTATTACAGGATGTGGAGGAGAGGAGAAGAAAAACAATGTTTCATTATATTGTTATTAAGTGGCTCATTTTGAAAAAAAGGGTATTCCACTGAAGAAGCAGGACTCTGTGATGAGAGCCAATCAGCTTCCATCACCCGTCCGAATGACTCGGTGACCCGCGGTGACCCCCCCGGTGACCCCCGCAGTGACCCCCACGTTTCTCCCATGAAGACGGAAGGAGAGACAACAAACACTGCGTTTCCTTTCACTTCATCATTCCACATTACGGACTCATGAATCTCTCAAATCCGATAACAAGCACTCGATCGGTGTTATTATGTAAGTTAAATTAGACTTTCTTTGCTTAATAAAAAGAAGAAGTTGCCGTGGCATTCAGCTCCTCGAATACAAAACGTTTAATCTGTGAGAGAATTTGTTGTATCTGTCACAAATATTCACAATTAGCGGCGGTAATTATTTGATAGTTTCTGCAATTATGACTTAAACGGTTAAATTTGGAATCTGTGTGGAAGCCTAATTGGCCTAAATGCGATATTTTGCATATTTGCATAATGAGGAAATTGGTAGAAAATTGTGTTCATTCATTTGTGAAAAAAAATCCTAGGAATTTTATGAATCTGAAAGGTCTGTTCCTGCAGCCGGTGGCTCCGGTGGCTCCGGTGGCGGGGTCCCCGAGGGCCCGGCGGGGAAAGTGGCAACTGGTGGAGAAAGTGGGGCCCGGCGGGGAAAGTTGGGCTCGAGTGGGGAAAGTGGGGCCCGGCGGGGAAAGTGGGGCTCGAGTAGGGAAAATGGGGCCTGGTGGGGAAAGTGGCACCTGGTGGAGAAAGTGGTGCCTGGTGGAGAAAGTGGGTCCCGGCGGGGAAAGTGGGGCTCCAGCGGGGAAAGTGGGGCCTGGTGGGGAAAGTGGGGCCTGGCGGGGAAAGTGGGGCTCCAGCGGGGAAAGTGGCACCTGGTGGAGAAAGTGGTGCCTGGTGGGGAAAGTGGGGCTCCGGTGGAGGGGCCAAACGGAGGAGAGAGGAAGGTTTGTTTTTAAATAACAGAGATAAGGTTATGTTTGTAAACGGTTCGATGCCGTTTAGCTGCTTTGGGAGGTTCGTGAGAAACGCCGGCTGGTTTTCTTTATGTCGCAGTAAATGAGACTAAAGTAAATATAAAACCTCATCTAATCCTTTAATTCTTTCAGCGCGACAGGAAACCATGTTTGTCCAGTGAACTTTAGTGAACTTTCCCTTTAACAATTAAAAAAGCTGGTGACTTTCTGTGGTTATTTTACTCTCAACCAATCCCAGAGCCTTATATGGGCAGACACCAGTTTAGTCACATGTGAGTCATAATGTATTATTCATTTATTTTTTATTATGAAATATTTTTGTCTGTAAACATGATCTGTTTTGTTGTTTTTTCTTCTTAAAACAGTATATTTGTGTGTATTTTATTGTATCAAAACACCACATCATAGAATAAAAATACATTTTACAACATGTTGTTCTATTGTTCACCTTAATGCATTCCAACACTGATTATAATAGACTATAATGTTTAATAATGTGTTATAATCACTGTGAGAATACATGAAATGTCATCATTAGTCACCATAAGTTGAAATTGTTCACTTTTATTGTATTCTTGCATATTTAATGTTTGTTTGTTTTTTAAACTTTACTTTTTTTACAATTTTTTTTTACAAAAAATGACTCTTTATGTATATTATAATCACATTATAATGCATTATAAAGTGTGTCAGAATTATCACCTCATAAGTCATTATTAAATAGTTCAAAATTCTAACTTTTCTTATAAATCATTATTACTATCTATGAGTGCTAATAACTATGATTATATGTATAATGTGTTTGTTTAGCAGTCAAATGGACTTAAATTTCTGTCCTTATAATAAGTAATAAATAAAATCTTTAATTATATGTTTCAGCTTTTCAACAAGAGCTGTGAGTAACTTTATACACATGAACATAACTCCTCTAACATCGGAAGTTTTCATGGCAGACAAAAAGTGTTGCTTTGATTTTTGAATATTGAAGCTGTTTTTCTGCTGTTCTTTATCTGTTTACACACAAGCCTCCACTTTATTGATAAACTTATTAAATATTTACACGCCTCTTACCAACAAATCAAGATGTTGAAACCTCACCGACGGTTCAACCTCTCTGTTGATATTAAAATGAAAAAATGAAAGAAAAAAAACAAACCTTAAAACGTGCGTCGTTTTCCCCGTAATGAGAATCCGGATGTTTATGTTTCGTGTTTTGAGGATCAAACACATTAATTAGAATTTTGACAGATCCAATTAAAGCTGCAGGCCCGTGATGATGAGGCGCCGGGTCGCCACCGGGGGAGCCGTCTCAGAAAACAAACAGCACTACCTTTAATGGAAAAGGGTTGAGGAGCACGCCATGTGCGTACGCCGGCCCGCTCTCCCTCCCTGTACGCCCCCCCTCCCCTCCCCGCCGTTCCCCAGCAGCTCATAAAGCTCACAGACAATAATGATCCTGCCATAGCCCGTAATGATCCCGCCATTTCATGGGGTATTACACTATAATGATGATAGTCCTGCACATTTGCATCCCCATCCGGCCTTTAGCCGCCGCCGCCGCCGCCATCTTTACCTGCTCGGTAATTTATAGAGCAACAGCATGAATACGGCGCTCTGGAATAACACAAGCCTCCGTTAGAGTCAACCGCCGAGATTTATTACAGGGGAGCGGGAAAACACCCAGAAGGCAAATAGAAGTGTGTGTGTGTGTGTGTGTGTGTTTGTGGTCGGGGCTGGAGGAATGAAGACATCCATGACAAGCCGCCAATGACAGCACATAAAGGATGATGGGGCGGCGGGTTGGGAGACCTGGGAGGGAGGGGGGAGGAGGGAGGGTGTGGTTGAATCATAAAAATATTTGTCTGAGGGGAGAAAAAAAAACACACACCTCCATAAATATGTTCTTTTGCCCGAGAATTTCCCCCACTATTCTTTTACAAACAACACAAAGACGACGCTGCGAGGGGGGGGGGGGGGGGGACAACAACCCTGTGCGTATTTTACTCGGAGAGTTAATGGGAATAAAATACCTCGGTGGATGAGTGCAGATGTGTTTGATACAAATAGTCATTTTCCTATTTGCTGCCTCATTGAGCATGATGAATGATGGGAGTCAGGGAGGCGGCGTGATGAATGGCAGCACCTTGGCTCCATTGCATGCCCTATTGATTCTCCTTCTTTATTACTCCTACAACCCAGATGGCTGCTCCTGCCCTCCCTACACTCCTCTCCACTCAGGGGGGGGTTCTTCCGTACTGTAAGGCCCCGCCTCTTACAGGAAGTGTGTGTGTGTGTGTGTGTGTGTGTGTGTGTGTGTGTGTGTGTGTGTGTGTGTGTGTGTGTGTGTGTGTGTCGGCGGGGCTGCTGGGAGTTGCATGCATTAAGGGGGTAAAAAATGAGTTTTCTGATTAGTGGATTAGAGGAACAGCCGTCTGTAATAAGAACTGGTCTGGGAGCTGCTTCGTGAGGAGGAGCTTCCAGGTGACGATGAGGAGGCGAGGAAGAGCTACACACTTTGAAAAGTCAGGATGGAAACGGAAAATAAGTCACTTTTTTTCTTTTTTAGGTATTTGCATGTAAGTTAGGAGTCAAACAGTGAAATAAAAAAATGAAAGTGTGTTGAATTAAATGTAACATTTAGAATCGAGCAAACTAAGATTGAAATCCTGATCAAACATGTTAAATTACTAAAAAAGAAGAAATGAATTTATGTAGCACATTTAAAACAACTAAACAAGATCGAATCAATGAATCTTTTTTTATATAAAACAAATTAGAGAATTTAAAAGTGAAATACAGATGAGATATTTTGATCTGCAGCTTAAAAAACTAATTACATTTATTTCATGTAGATATTTTATAGATATTTATTTAGATTAACTGTAGGTTGATTTTTTCACTAAATGAAGTTACACTGGAAGTTTTGAAGAACATTTAATATTTACACACGGAGCTTTTTTTATTGTTGTGAAAAGGCTAAATTCAGCTCACTGACTTGTTCATTTTATTTTATTTTTTTGGCCCTTTCCTTTATTATAATGAACTGTAGTTTATTTGGACTTCATCACACCGTTCTGCTGCTGTGAATACTCACGAGAGCAACACACGTGGATTAATCCGCCGCTGAAAATAGTCCCAGACAAATACACTCCTCCTGTTTGTTAGATCATAAACTACAGATCCCATATATATATATATATATATATATATATATATATATATATGGTACAGGAAGCCGTGTGAGTGGCAGCGCTGAGAAGATCTGAAAACACATCTCACCAGGAGACGGTAACCTCGGTCCCTCGGCTCTGTCAAAACAAAGGCCTGCTCATCCATCCGTCCTCTCGTCTGAGTCCACATCTGAGAGACCGAGGCCTCGCCCCCCGTGGGGGGGGGGGGGGGGGGGGGGGGTTATGAGTGTGTTGTCACCGGTCTGTGTGACAACGAGGCTGGTTGCTGGTCCAACGCCGGCCAACGGGACGCCACGGAGGAGATGAAGGTCCAGACAGTTGTGGTCCAGACTGAGGTCTACCTCCAAAGTCCAGCAGGAAGACTACTTACACACCGGCTGCAGGAGACAGCCATGGAATAGAACAGCTGACGTCACGATGGAGACAAGAACAAAACTAAGTAAAAGTAAAAAAAGTCAAAGTAAATCACTGAAAACGAGATCTATGATGAAATTCATCTACACCGACAATACTTTTAATACTTCAAAAACGCAAAAGACAGATAAACGCACGTTTTAAATAAAGATGTGCCCATACTAATCCTGGTCCTGGTCCTGGTCCTGATCCTGATCCTGGTCCTATACTGACTCAAACAGCCGGATCGGTTATGGTGAAAAATGGGTGGAATTGGAGAGTCGGCCTGTTGTATCACCGGAGAGTAAACATGACTCCACTAACCTCGCAGAACGACACCTGTAACCATGGCAACTAAACACAACAAAGATGGGAGCGGCTGCGGCCTCGGAAGACGTAAAAAATAAATATAATGTAAAAACCACATGATGAAAAATAAACTAAAAATGATAAGAAACTCTGAATTCAACAAGCCAGAAGCGTGACCACGGTAGTCCTGCTGTGTGTGTGTGTGTGTGTGTGTGTGTGTGTGTGCTCAGCTCGGGTCAGTAAAACCCAAAGTGTCCGTCTCTGATGTGAAAACAAGCCTCACTGAGAATAATGTTCCATCTCTGCAGCTGATGAATTACATTTCTGTTCATTTCCTAAACGGAGCTGTGAGGAGATAGAACTGATCCCAGACCATAATATGCATGCACTTATCTCACACACACACACACACACACACACACACACACACACACACACACACACACACACACACACACACACACACGGCTCAGCGTGAAGCTTCCCAGACTAAATTACAAATGTTCGTCGGGACTGGAGGACATAATGAAGCAGTGCGGCACGCTGAGAGGTAATTACCCAGCAGCACTCCCACCGCCGCCGCCAGGTGAGACAAGACGAATAGCCACAGTACAAAAACCACTGACCCCTCAAAAGTTTCATTTACCCCCCCCCCCCCCATACACACACACACACACACGGTTTGGGGAGCTTGGAAGAGGTAATCATCTAGGGACAGTTTTGGTAGGTTGATGAATGGTGTGTGTGGCTAAGGTGCACACACACACACACACACACACACACACACACACACACACACACACACACACACACACACACACACACACACACACACACACACACACACACACACACACACACACCTATTTATCTGCTCCGGCCTGAAGGCTGGAGATGCGAAGCATGTTGAGTCTTATTGAGTCACCAGGGCTTAGTGGAGAGACAGGCCAGGGGGGGAAGAGGAGGTGGAGGAAGAGCAGGAGGAGGAGGTGGGATGGAGCGATGGAGGAGGAAGAGGTGAAAGAAAGAGGAGGAGGAAGAGGAGATGCAGGAGTGGAAGGCTGGAGCGATGGAGGAGGTGGAGGAGGAGAGGAGGAGACAGACCTGCTTGCTGTGACGGGGAGTCGGTCCTCCTCCATCAGTCATCTCCTCTCAGTCTGTCTGATTCTGCTGATGACACACTTTCTCTGCCCATCGGCCCATTTCCAGGCCAGGAGAGTGTGTGTGTGTGTGTGTGTGTGTGTGTGTGTGTGTGTGTGTTTGTCTTGGGCCGTACATGTGTGTGTGTGTCAGAGATAGTGGGAGCACACACCTGGTCGTCGAGAGGCGTTGGAAGACGGCGGCTGGTTTCCTGTCAGATTCTCCCCCCAGGAGGGGCGGGGGTGGGGAGCCGAGGCCCCTCAGGTGAGCCAGACTCAGCCTCCTCCCAGGCGAGCCGGTGGAGGTGGCAGGATCCAAAGCCTCGTCAATGCATAATGCATCAGAGGCCTCCTCCTGCTGACAGACCTCCTCCTCCCCTCCTCCCTCCCCCCCTCCTCCCCCTCCACTCCGGCAGCACCACTCACTAATCGAAGACGACACATGCGAATGTCCAGGCGTACACACACACAGAGATGTCCTAATGAAAAGTGTATTTCCTGGAGGCCGAGTCCCGGGAGAAATCCAGCTGAAGAAATCAGAATAATTTATTACAGTGGGATTTCTCCGTAATAGAGGAACGGCTCCAACGTGGCAAAACTCACCAGAATCACTCTGTGATCACAACCTGGCAACGCTGTCTGTGTGGGGCGTCCCGGGAGGACCAGCGGGACACGCACGCACACACACACACACACACACACACACACACACACACACCTCAGAGAGAGATGGAGAATCAGACCAACAGGGAGAGAGAGAGTGAAGGAGAGAGAGAGAACAGACAAACTCCAGATGTTCTTTGATATTTCAACTTGAGTCCGAGAACCAAACTGTAAACTTGTAGAGGATTGGTCTGTCTGTCTGTCTGTCTGTCTCTCTGCCTGTCTGTCTGTCTGTCTGTCCCCCCCGTCTCTGAGGCGAGCTGTATAACATGCTATCACATGTTCCCAGCATGCTCCTCACCGTCAGGGACACGTCCGTCTGTCAGGAGACTGACAGGACGGTTCAGAGGGTCGCCGGGGGCAACGGCAAGGGGGGGGGGGGGGGGGGGGGGGCAGTGAACACACCACAACCATCTCAATTAGCAGCCGGGTGATCCAGGTCTCAGTATGTTACATGGGTGTCAATCACACACACACACACACACACACAGGAAGAGGAGGATGAAGAGGAGGAGGTGGAGGAGGAGGATGAAGAGGAGGAGGATGAAGGAGGAGGTGGAGGATGAAGAGGAGGATGAAGAGGAGCCTGAAAAGGAGACCTGATGAAGAAGTCGGACTCGGCAGAATTCGACACGCTGAAGTTTCCAGAACAACAAAGTCTTCCATGAACGGAGAGAAACAATGATTGGATCACAGGGATATTTCTCCATAGACTGGCATTAGCATTGACCCCCATCCTCCCCCTCCTCCCCCATCCTCCCCCTCCACCTGTTCTCCTCCCTCTCTCCAATCTATCCTGCTAATGAATTTTTACCTGGCGCAGACTGTTTTAAACTCCATTTGGACTCGTGCCTACAATTACCTCCTCAGAGTCTCCCAAGTAACCGCGCTCAGCCTAATTAGTATGCATTATCAATTAACAAACTTAATAGCTGGCAGATTGATTGGATCCTCTGTAGAGGGGGGGGGAGGGAGGGGGGGCAGAGCTGAAGCGAAACGCACAAAAATGAAAAATCATCTCCCTCCACACTTCTCATTTCTCTCAGCAGACTCCCTCCTGTTGTTTAAAGATTTATTACGTGGAATATTATATTACATGTGATTTCTACGTGTGAACACTTTGATGTGGGTTTGTGATCATCGGAAAATAAAATGTCATAAAATATGAAATATTATAACATTTATAGTAAATTCAGGATAATTTTCTATAATTAAAAATATACTGTGGAGGAAATAGTATTCTAATCCTTTACTGCAGTAAAAGTAGTAATACCGCATTGTTGAAATACTCTTGTATCAAACAGACTATTATTAACAAAAATGTACTTTAAATGTTATGTAAAAGTACTTGCATCAGGGATATAATTTATTTTATTAATATTTCTGATGCGTTCATGTGTAACTCGTATTTTTCTGTTGCACCTGGTCATGTTTACTACGTTTTACTGTTGAGTACTTTAATCTATTACAAAATATGAGAAATCGTACGTTCATCATGTACAATCTTAACCTAAAAAGTATCTAGAAGTAGAAGTACAACGCAAGATCAAATAGAAATACTCAATTAGAAAAATACAAGTACCCCAAAACGTGCAAGAACAGTATACTGGGTTCCTCGTCATATATAAACGTTAATATATGATAAATATAACTATATCTAATGATAAATATAATCATTTAATCATGTTTTATATTTTGAATCTTAATCTGTGATGTAATAGTTGTATAAATACATGTAGTGGAGTAAAAATATAAATAGTATTTGTTTTTTACATATTTCTGCACACGTGTCCTTTTCAGGCCGTCACCACGACGACGACCACCTGCTGTAGGTGTGAGGCGGTAAACATTTACATTTACATTTAGGTCATTTAGCAGACGCTTTTGTCCAAAGCGACTTACAATAAGTAAATAAGTAAGGTAAAGCACACTTCCTGTCCTCCAGCAGGAGGAGGAGGATGAGGAGACGGCGTCTGACGGGAAGAAGCCGGCGTGGGTGAAAAATGAAGCGGCGTTAAGTGGCGGCGTGTCGGACGCAGGAAGCCAATCCGTCAGCGAGATGAAAACGCTCGTTAGAGCGAGCATTCATCCTCTGGACGGCGACGCTGAAATCTGCGCTGTCTGACATAAAAGTCGCTGAATGGAGAAGAATCGTCTGCATTTTTCAACTCCTCGCTTAATTAACGCCACCTGTTCCAAAAAACACCGTTTAGGATCCGTTTAGAGCTTCTCTGGGATCCACCAGACCTCATGGTAAAAAGTCTCCATTTAAGCTGATTACTCGGGCAGATCATCCTGTTTGTCAGCGTTAGAGTCCGCTGCTCTCGGCAGCTACTTAAATAATAATAATAATCCACCTTAATATCGCTCCTCATCCACCTTAATAACTCCCGATAACGTTCACAAACGCGTTAGCAAAACATGTCTGACAGACTCGTTTTAGATGCAAATGTGCCGCCGCCACCACCGCGTCCTCGCCGCTAAGAATGACCGATTCAAAACGCTTCGATTAAAAGGAAAAACACACTTATTTACATAAATATCAATAAGACGACATTATGACAATTAGCCGCCCTATTGGCCACAAACTTTATATGCTTGAAAAATATACTTCATTTTCATTAGGAGGCATGAAATGCAGTCATTAGTGCGTAATTAAGGCCACTATAAACAATTAAGTGGGTTAGTTTCCCCAGTTCTCCTGTAATGGGTCATTGTTCGTGATGGAATCAACAACCGCCGACGCTAATTCCTACACGACGCCACTTAGGACGCCGTGAAGGCCGCAGGCTCCAAGAAGACCAACAAATAGAATAATGTTTGGGGGGGGGGTCTGAGGGAGAAACAGGAAACGTCAGCACATTGGCGGCGGCGGCGTTGGCGACGGCGTCCGGAGGATGAAACAGAAAAACAATCTATTACCTGCTGCAAACGCCGCTTGTCCAGAGAGTTCATAGCAGCGTAATACAGCGGCAGGAATGTGCTGTAAATGCAGGGAAGCAGCGAAATTGAAGAGTCACATGCAATGAGTGTCACCTCAGGGTGGGGGAGGAGTCGGGGAGAGGGGGGGAGTCGAGGGGGGGGGGGGGGGGGGGGCGTTGCAGGAGGACTTCCTAAAACACCTCAGCAATGGTGGAGAAACTTATCTTTCCTTCCTTTTATCTTTAAAATACTGCAGTCGTTTTCACACAAAACCATCAGACAGATAATCTACATTTAATTGGTTTGCTCGTTAGTCGGTTTCATTAACGAGCAAGCGAGTTTTGAACTAACTCATTGAGTCAATCAGCTGACGATGAAAATAATATAAGTTGCAATCCTTTACAAATCTTCTTTTATTATATTTGGATGTGTTGGCTATGGAGGAAGAACATTAAGACAAGGTACTTTAGTAAAAGTACAGACAACACCATGTAAAAATACTCCATTAAAAGCCAAAACAAAAATATATGTAATATAATTATGATCTATTGTTAATGATGATTTATGTTGCGCGGTTTTAGCTAACCATGTATGTTATAAGCAGTTTGTTTTCACTCAAAACCATCTGCAGGATAATTGACGGTTAATTGGTTCGCCCGTTAGTCGATTATTGACGAGCTACCGTTTTGACTAATCAACTCTTTCAAGCAAAAGAAAAAAAACTCCTTTAAAAGTAAATCAAGAACAAGTCTTTTACCAGATCAATGGAAGTACAAGTACCTCAAAATATTTTACTTAAAAGGTATAAATGTGTAAGATTTGGTGACATCTAGCTGTGAAGTTGTAAAATGCAACCAACTGAAACTTCTCCCGCATGCGCATGCGTGAAGAAGGCGACCAACGTTTGTCCGTTCTGAGCTTCCATACAAACAGACTGAACATTAAAGAAAGCAGACTTATTGTGAGTATTAATTTACTCCCTTTCACCGTAAACGCTTCACACTGGCCCTTTAAGGACGGTAAACTTAAAAGACCTGAAACATTGCAGGTGCGCCAGAACGCCAATGAGTGCTGCGTCTCCATGGCGACGCATTGGCTCAGAAAGGATGTAAATGAGAGGAGGACGAGGAGCCCACATGGTCCCGGGTCCGGTCCGGATCTCTATCGAGTGTCTAATGGAGCTTAACGAACATCGGAGGGTCTGAGGAGCCTCAGGGTTCAGAGCTGGGGTCCTTCAGTTTCTCACAGATCAAAACAAACATCACAAATGATAGATTTCACTATGAACGCATGAAGCATCAGAGAGAGAGAGAGAGAGAGAGAGAGAGAGAGAGAGAGAGAGAGAGAGAGAGAGAGAGAGAGAGAGAGAGAGAGAGAGAGAGAGCATGCAAGGGCATGTGCTTCTCTTGTGTGTGCATGCGGCTGCTTCATCGTTTTTTTTGCACTGATGTATATTTCGTTGTCCGCCGGCCTTAATTTTGATTTATAGTCCGTCCATAAATTAGAAAAATATGTTTTAGAATTCCATCCCGTGGAAAAAAGGCGGCCCGTGATGTCAGGGGATTGGGTGATATTTAAGATGTCAGAAATACATATTGGATTAGTGCGCTTTGTCCCCGCGGCAACAGCAGGTGTTTAATCATAGCTGATGGCTGCAGAGAAATGCGTTAGGACAGCCGGGCACCAAAACACCCGGCAACGCGATAAATCATACCGAGGCCCGATGTTGTTACACACACACACACACACACACACACACACACACACACACACACACACACACACACACACACACACACACACACACACACACACACACACACACACACACACACACACACCACACACACACACACACACACAGGTATGTTTTACATCACGTGCCCATGCACCTTTCCACCTGCCGGTTAAACCAATTGATCAGCGGTTTAATTGAAGCAAAAGTCCATTATGTGAACGTGATGAGACGGTGAAACAATTAGAGCCCAAACCCCAATAACCCTAATAACCCCAATAACCCTAATAACAACACTGTGTGTGATTTAAATTATCTCTTCCTTTTGGCAGCAGGACTGTGTTTTCCTCATATTTGCACGGATGGAATAAATATATATGTTTAAAAAAAAAATTATAATTTGATTTATATATTTATAAAAACATACATGTATTTATTTTAAAATAATACATTTATTTATATAAATAAATAATATGCATATATTAATTGATATTTATTTATGTATAAATAAATAATAAATATATATATATACATACATAAATAAATACATAAATAAATATGTATATGTACATGTATATATATAAATTCTGATCTAATCCATCATGCCATAAACATGAATCACGCCTTTCATGGAGGAATAATCGACTGTTATTGGTGACATTGCTGATCACATGACCTCCTGTTTTATGACTCATAAAAACATGGTCATGATCTCTGCGGCCAGTACCGGTCCGTCTGCAGACCCACCGAGGCTTCACAGGTTCAGATGAAAATGGATGAGGGGGGAGGAGGGGGGCGTTTAGGAGAGCAAACATTTTCAAGGTCACCCGGTGAACTGGAACTGGGAGGGGTGGGGTGCATGGAGGAAGTAGTGCGTTCTGACACCAGCGCGGCGTTTGATTAAAAGGCAAAGTAATGGGTTTAAACACACGCACGGCGAGCGCCGCCAGCCTCCGCTGGCTTTCCCACCACAGATTAGTGAGCGGCGGCGTGATGGAGACACGGTCTGGGATGGAAAAGAAAAACTAGAGATTCTGTTTTTCTGCTTGGTTTCTGACGTTCTCTAAATACATTAACCACATGGTCGAAGAGGTTCTTTATCTGCTCCTGGGGGGTTTTCGGTTTGGCTGTTTCATTTTACTTTGGTTGCCGTGGTGATCCCGATGATGAAACGTCTTGTAATGTGACATTAACACTGTGAGTAGTGAGACAAACAGCTGGAGTGGACTTAAGGGGGGGGGGGGGGGGGAGCTTGCAGAGTGAAGGCAGAGATATGTGCCCTTTTCTGGGAGTCTTTGAACGCCTCACAGTGGACCTGCAGGATGAAGGAATGTAATGGTGGCTGTGTGTGTTGGGGGGGAATCATGCATGCTCAAACCTGTGTGGCTCGCCTAATATAGGCCTTTATTGAACATGGAAATTCAATAATCAAACCTTGAAAAACAGGAATCCACTGAGGGCCGTGTACCTGTCTGTCTGCCTGCCCGTCTGTCTGTCTGTCCTGGAACCACCTCTCCAATGAGTCTCTTAATTCCTCTCTAATTCCGTGTGTCAGGGCCGCGTGTACCCGCTTGGCCCCCGCGCCGCCGACTCCCCCTCCAGCATTACTCAGCTCAATGACACACGGCAAATTGCATTTAATAAATTAGCTTAATGGATTCGACGATCGGTAAGCGGGCACAGTGTTTCCTCTGGTTAAGCAAAACATTTATATCCCACAATCCCTCTCTCTCTCTCTCTCTCGCCCGCCCGCTCTCTCTCTCGCCCAAGCACACCATCACAGTGACATCATCTCTGATTCTGAAAAAACTAGTCATGTTTCCCTCCTTCATAAAGCTGATTCCAGTTTTCATCCTATAAATCATCATCATCATCATCGCTGGCTCCACGCGGTTAAATGTCATGACATCACACCCCCACCCCCCCCCTTTATGGCCTCTGCATGTTTGGTTGCGCAAAACAATCTCATCGGACATTATTGATGTTACAGATGTTACAGTAATCAAATTACCGGCGTGTGAAGGGCCCTCTGTCAGCGCCGCCAGATGAATGATGGGAAAGGTCATAGCCGGCCGCCGCTGTGTTTGTACGGCGACGCTCAGGTGAGTCTATACACACAGACACACACACGCGCACACACACACATAACACACACAATTCGTTCAGGTTAAGAGGTTCTTGCATCTCATGGGAAGCAATGTTACCTTTTTTTGCATTTACAGGTAAATGGGAGCTTAACTTCCCATGAGCCTTTGCAGGAGGCGCAATAGCAGACCCGTTGTTTTAAACGCGGAGGTCAATGTGGAGATGTGTGCGATTTGGCTTCATGATGTCTTCTTTCTACGATTTCTACGTATTAGGGCCATTGTAGGTAAAAAAAAAAAACGGAGCGAGTGAGGGGGAAATATTCTGGGGGAAAGTAGCACATTTCCGAGAAAAAAAATCACACATTTCCGAGAAAAAAATTCAGAAATTTACAAGATTAAATTAGAAAGAAGAATTAGAGAGAAAAAGTAGCACATTTACGAGAGAGAAAACACATCTATGAGAAAAAATTTGCACATGTATGAGAAAAAGTAGCAAATTAACAAAAAAACTCCCAAATTTACAAGATTTTTTTTTTTAATTACGAGAAAAAAGCCACAAATTTACAAGTAAGGTTTTCCCCCCCATAAATGTTCAACTCTATAAACTCATAATTTTGCTACTTTTTTCTCATAAATTTGCAAAGTGCTCAAGGTTTACTTGAGGGGTTGATCAACAGCATCACAGCTTTGTCAACCCCTTTTATTTGTCTTTATAATCCCAAACAAATGCTAGCTAAAGATTTAAAGACGTTCGGCTTCCGTTGCTGTTCGTTAGTGATGATAAAACGTTTGGAATGAATTTATCCTTTAAATGAGGAAGTTAAGGCATGTAGGAGCTTAATCAGACTATTTTAGTCTCTACATGCTGTTAGTTGTGTGTTTAATTAAGCTTTACATTCCGTCGTCTCCGTGCTAATTAGCATCCGCCTTCTTTACTTTGTAAACACCGATAGTTGCTAACGAGAGCAGCTGTTTGGTTTACTGTTCCCACCTAAACGAGGCCTACGCTTCCTTAACAAGATCAGGGATTAATCTCCTTATATATCACATAAATGTGACAGAGAGAGAGAGAGAGAGAGAGAGGGAGAGGTAGGTAGAGAGAGGTAGAGGTAGAGAGAGGTAGAGGTAGAGAGAGAGCCCTAATCAGGAGAGTAAACTCTGCTATATTTCAATCATGGCGGCGTTCTTCCGCTCCGGGGGCCGTGGCAGCGGTGATAAATAAAACGCCCATTACTCCGCCTGTTCGCCACCACACATCCAAACTGCACTCGCCACCGTAACCCCCCCACCCCCCCCCCCCCCCCCCCCCCCCCCCCTCCCTGCGTTGGGACGGAGAAACATAAATCACCGTCGGAGACGCCGGATTACAGCGCCGCCAACCTGAAAACAAACGCAGCGTGTAACCTCGTCAGCTCGCCATCATCCAGAAAACACGCACGGTCACTAGAAGAGAAGCTTTAGAGCCTAACAAGATTACAGCGTCCTCGTGGTGTAATCCCCCAGTACTCCGACACATCTGGTATTAAACCACAAGTGGGCCCAGCAGGGGCCCTGGGGAGCCCCCTTTCACATGTTAACCAGCGCGCTCCTGGAGCCGGTAAAGTGTTAATTGGCTGATTGAGTCCATTTATTGTGATCCTCCGTTCCCCGGCCGGCCCTCACCAACCCTCCAGACCGCCGGTGGATTTGGTGAAGTGCTGCACGCCATCTCTATTCAAATATTTCCATATGACAATTGCTCCAATTAAAGGCCAGTCACTTTCTATTTAAGTCGCCTCAAAAGGTCGCTGCCGTGTGCGTGGAGCAAACAAAAGGATCGTTCCCAAAGCGTTTACCCCCCCCCCCCCCCCCCTCCCGGCCGATGGAGTGAGTCCGGATCAGGGCCGTCTCGGAGGATTACATGGTGGATTTGGGGAGGAGAGTTGTGGGGTTGTGACACCCTCTTTTCTTTTCACTCCCTCCGCTAAAGCAGTGTGGAAATGAGATGCGCATTTAAAACCTTAGAGCGGGGCCTGAGGCCGCCGCCGCCAGGAACCCGCCGCCCCCGCCCCGGGGTTAATTAAGCAGCCTTCAGAAAGCTGCTGGAGGAGGAGGAGGAGAGGCCGCAGGTTTGATGCTCTCTACATCTGTGGTTTCTAGTCCCATCCTCCTCCTCCTCCTCCTCCTCCTCCCTCCGTGGGCCAGGGAGGATTTTTAAACGGCTAATTAGCATTCAGATGAGAGGCGGCGCGTCACGGCACACGGACACAGTTACAGATGATCCAGTGGTGGCCAGAGATGCTGCGTTCACTGACCGCAGGGAAACCGGGACACGTTCTCTCAAACTGTCAAATCAGGACAGGAAGTAGGTTAAAGTTATTAATAATAATAATAATAATAATAATAATAATAATAATAATAATAATAATATCTAACAAAATAAAAGCCGGCCTTCTACTAGAGTGACATACACATTAAAATAAAGTGAAATCACGCTGTATTTGCTCGGGCCGGTTGTTCTCCGGGGCTCTGACTCAGATCCAAGGCCCTCAAAGTGGATCTCAAAGCTGAGCGCGGTCGTACGGGGATAAAGCATCTGTGAAGAACCCTTAAATCTATCTCTAGTTTCTCTATTTTAAATATACAATGATTTTAGTTATCTTCAGTTGTTATTTTTCATTGATTGTCAGAAAAAGTTTGTCTTAGATTTTCAGTTTTTTAAAGTATATTTACTCAAGTAAGCGCAACGTATTTCAATTTCCCTTTGACTTTGACCTTTGAGTATTTTATAGTCCACAACGTTTCTACAAATCTGGTTTGTGTTCAAATTGGACTTTTTAATGAATTTTTTTATATGACATTCTACTACATGGTTCAACCATATGAGAGAGAGATGAAACCGTTCCAGTATCTTTTATTATTATTATTATTAGGCTGCAACGATTGATTACTTTCCATCCTCAATTGATCATTTCGTCCATAGAATATCAGGAAATAAAGAAAAATTACAATTTCACTGTAAAAATTTCAGGGAATTAGACTCAAAAATGTCTTGTTTTGTCAAAAAAAACGGCCCAAAAGTCCAATTTACTGTTGTGTAAAGACAAAGAAGAGCAACAGATCTACATTCCAGATGAACCAACAAATAACCAATCGATACATTCTTATTAATATACATTTCCAGGATTATGATCGTAGGGGGAAACAACAAGAAGCAGAGCCGACTGCAAATCCTGAAAAAAAAAAAGAGGCAGATTCAATTTTCCAAACGCAAGTCAAACAATACGTCCATTCAAAACAACAAAACAATAAAGCCACGAACCCGGAGAGCACTCCCCTGATTTCCCAGACTCCTCTCTGGCTTTTATCATCGTTGAGGAAGCGCCGCCGGCTGATGATGCAAAGTGTTCGGCGAGGCCTCGGCTCGCTGCTTTATTGTGAGCTCGCCGTCACATACAGGTCTTCATTAGGGGCGTCTAGAGACCTGCTGGGGGGGTCCCGGGGTGGTTTATGAGTCTTTATGCTCCACTAATACGCCACTATGTCAGCGGCGAGGCTTTATGGCGCCAAATTGGTGGCGAATGGGAGCGGCGGAGCACTTTAACAGCACTCACCTCCTCTTCACCCCTTTTAACTTATTAACCGGCATTAACTCGCCGTCACCGCCGGCCGCCGCATCGCTCACCAACCCCGGCGTGTTTACGCTCGTCACCATCAACCACCGCGTCACTGTTTAATGCCTGAGTGGTTTTTAGTTTCTGTTTTTTTGTGTGAAAGAGCAATCAAATGCTAATTAAAGGCTCGCTGGTGTTTTTGCCTCCATGAATGTTCTTTTGCGTTTCCACGATAAGAGGAAAACATAACAAGTCGGTTGTTAAATGCACCTGGAGGACGGACGAGGGACGGCGTCGCTTTATTTTCAAAAGGACACAAAAACACAAAGTAAACAATGCCTTGGAAGCTTTTTAAAGGATTTGCTTTTAAGCCACCGGTGTTCGTACAACGGCGTATCAGGAGGGAAAAAAACAGAGGGGGCAATGTTCAGAGGAAAAAGTGGCTAATTTACGAGTTTATTACGATGCTAACAACCAGCATCTATGCTAGCTAACGTCCCATGACTGTACGTTTTTATGTTTGTAATGAATCATCCCGTGTGACAACGCCTCATTATTTTACTATTATTATGAATTGTTTTGCTTTTACTGTATTT
The DNA here is from genome assembly GCF_963514095.1 of Eutrigla gurnardus. Taxonomy (NCBI): domain Eukaryota; kingdom Metazoa; phylum Chordata; class Actinopteri; order Perciformes; family Triglidae; genus Eutrigla; species Eutrigla gurnardus. The sequence goes on from NC_139930.1 coordinate 17,017,351, forward strand.
GTGTGTGTACTGTGATTTTTGCCATGTCAAAGCACTTTGTTAACTGCTGTTTTTAAAGGTGCTATACAAATAAAGTTATTATTATTATTATTATTATTATTATTATTATTATTATTAAGGTCCTTAGGGTGATGACATTGATGCTTGTTGTTGCTTTTATTCATAAGAGGACAAACTGTCATCTTCTGGGTGTTAATGGATCGGGGAGGTTGGGGCAAAGATGCTAGCGGTAGCTTTCACTTGTTGTCATAGCAACAGCAAACATCCAGTATTAGCAGAACCAAGCAACTTGTTTATATCGGCTATGACAAGTGAAAGCTACCCTACCAAACCGCCCAACCGCCCCCGATAGCTTTAATGCCGGTTGTTAGCATCGTAATAATGTTGCAAATTTGCAACTTTATTCCTCTGAATATTGCCCCCCTCTCTCCGTTTCTTTTTTTGCTTTCCTACAGTCCTAACACACCGTCGTAGTTCAGTAAAGTTACATTTAAAGCCAATTATGAATTAATTTACAGCAGGAAACATCACGTTATAAATAAACACGCTTCCTCGTATTCTCGTTGTTCTCGGATCTGAAGCGAGCGCCTCGTTAACTTGAACCTGCGTGAGTCGGAGCATGAAATAAACGTGGTTTGGCGTCGCCGGACTGCAGATTGATAAATGTGGGACACGGAAAAAAAGGGAAAGTGAGAAATGAAATCAGCAGAGCTGAATGTGTCCGTCCCTTAACGAGCCGCTGATTGAACATTTCAGAGGGGAAACATGGAGTCGTTAAGTCTCCGCGCTCCGAAGAAGCATTTAAAAAAGAAACTTCAGTCGAGGAAAGAAACCTAATTACAATAGTGGAGACACAGGAATAGCTGTGAAGCATCAATTTAAGCATAATCACGACAATTAGGGTTCCCATGGGGGTCCGGGGCTAACAGTGATTGTTTTTAGGAGGGGGGTATTTGTGTGGATGTGACACCTTTTACCTCAGATGTTCCACATTACCACGCAGGTCCTGGTCTTACAGTGAGGTGCGTTCAGGAACCATAATTCTGTGTTTGCTGGAAGATATACTACGTGAGCGACTTGTGAAATGATCAGCAGCAGAATCGGAGATCTATTTATTAGAGGATCAGGTTTCTTTGAGCGAGTTTTAAAGGGCCAGGCCCTCCTATTAAGTCGTTTACTGGAAATATTTCCCACCGAAGAAGTCGTCCCTGAACTACCCGCGTGGTCGAACACCACGAGGACGTGATGGAGAACAGGTGTTCTGGCTTTTAAGTGAAATCTACCTTTAATAAGTGATTATTATGTATATTAAACTGTTGGGAACAATCATCTGACCTTACACAGAATTTAACATTATAGTGATGTCATTCAGATATGGACCTGGTTGGTCGGTGTGAGATCATGTGATCATGTGAGTTTAAAACTTCACCAGCGCTTGTATCACTGCCCGTCTGTCTGTCTGCCTGTCTGTCTGCCTGCCTGTCTGTGGCTTCCTGTCAGCTGATCAGAGACACGCCGGCTAATGAGAAGGTGCTCTGAGTGGTGAGGTCAGACAGGCGTTTCCTCAGCTGGAGATCCCCTGCCTTTACCCCCCCACAGGGCCGTGATGAGACCACCTGAACAGCCCGTCATGTCACTGTGCTGCAGAGAGGCAAAGAAATCAAGCTGTCACTGCACCGCAATGTTGAGGGAGAGGTGAAGGCAGGGGAGCCCCCCGTTCCCTCCCCAGAGCCCATTATAGCAGGTGCCAACACCAGGAGATGGATCACACACACACACACACACACACACACACACACACACACACACACACACACACACACACACACACACACACACACACACACACACACACACACACACACACACACACCCATGTGTCAGTATGAGGACATCCTATGCTGAGTTCTAATCTAAACCTCAAAGAAGCCCCAGAACATTACAAAATGTGATAATAAAACATAAAAACGATTCACACATTACATGCTAACGTTTGACCTTTGCACTCGACACAAAGAACTAAAGGGAATGTGGAAACATCGTGAGAGTCGTGAGTCGGAACAGCTAAAAAATGAGCTTAAAAAAACGTAGATTCATGTCTATGAGCGACCTTTTCACATGTTCATGTTGTTGTATAAAGAATGGCTTCGGTAGAGAGCAGCTACGCTGTTAGCATCGCCAAACTCCATTCAGAAAACAAGCATTTTAACAGTTATTTGCTCGTCGTCTTGAGGACAGACGTAACAAACCACGACTTTGGACTCCTTCACATCATCCTTATTATGTTGTTATTTCAGCATCCTTTTTTATCCATTTACTGCTATTAAATCGCTGGTAAATGGTTGACTTTGGGCTCATACCGCTGTAGTAAACCAGCCGATGTGTGTCCTGCTAGATACAACGAGATTCACAGAGCACCTCTGGGTGACAGATGTTGGTTTCTAAATGCGGAGGTAGAGTTTGACATGTTTGGAACATAAATGTTTAAATGTTTTTATATTATTGTATAAAATGTGACGTTTCTTTGTGAACATGATATCTGTGTTGAAGCCTTAAAAACGTTGGAATAATGCTGTCGGTGTCTTTTTCTTTGTGAAGTAAGTTTGATAATGTGGATGTGTGTGTGTGTGTGTGTGTGTGTGTGTGTGTGTGTGTGTGTGTGTGTGTGTGAGAACAGCTGGTGGGGGGAATGAGTACAGAGGGAGGTGATGGATGTGAGTGGGGCTCCAGTGACAGATGAGTTAACAGGTGTTCACCGCGGCCCTCAGAGACGCCATTTATGAGCCGGAAAAGACAGCCGGACGCAAAAGCACACGCCGCCGCCGCCGCCGCTACAACACATCACGTACGTCGGCACGACTTCCACTCCACGACGGTGGGATCGGCTCTGGTTTATTTACGGAGAGCGTCTTCACTCAACAGGCGAGCTGAAGAGACACAGAGTCCTCGTACGTCTTCGCACGTTACGAGTTTAAGGCTCTGAAACGTCGTGTTATTCCTTCTCTTTAATCAACTCCCTTTTAAATAGTTAGTTGACAGCAGGCGTCAGCAGTTTAGGGACCATTTAAAGGCACAATGAAGACTCACACATCTGTGTTGTTGATGTGTTTTTGTTTGTTCGCGTCCTTTAATTCATAGAAGAGGCTGTGAGTAAGTAATGTCAGTCACATGTTAGATCAGTGATGTAGCACAGCAACTGTATCCTACAAATAGCAATTGATTTGAAAGATTTAAATTATGTTTAAATCCTAAATCGAGATGGAGAATGTTTTAATAATCAGATGGTGAGGTGACGGATGATTCCCACCACTAATATTCGTCAGCCAAATAAAAAAATAAATAAAACGTAGCTGTCCTGAAGATTCCTGAAGGAATCCGGATGAAAGAATATCCGCTCTGCTGCTGGAAGGATTTCCAGCCATGAAGTTGTCTTTTTGTACGACACCATTTAATATGTTCCTTTGTATGAAAACATGAATTATCTCATTTAATTGAAATTAAAATCTGGGTGGACATTCGGTCATGTTGTTCAAATTAAGATCCGTTAGTTGGAAATTAAAAAACATGAACTAAAATTTAGTTTTTTTTTTAAAATCAATGTTAGTTTCTACTTATATATGTATTACTATATTATCACATTACTATAATATGTATATTTTCGTATAGAATAATGTCTCCCTGGATTAAGAACTACCATCACAACTTTAATCAGAATATTTCTTCATCCTGATTCTCAGAAGAGTCTGAGGATCCTGGAAAGGCATTGAATAACCTTCTGGGGTTTTTAAAGATCGCCATGGATTTTATTTTTATGCTTAGCTGCGTCTCAAATGTAAAGAATAAAAAAAGGCAGGAAAGGGCGACGGCAGCTGATCCATATTTGACAGGAAGAACAAATGTCGGCAGGCGGAGTGACAGATTCATCAACATGATGATGTCATGAGTCGAGGTTTGAGCCTCCGCCAGTCAATTAGCAGCTCGGCATTAACGAGCTTGTGTTTCAGCCACGCTCATCTAAATTACCGTAAATCACATGATGGAGGAGCACCGTCAGCTTCAAATCTAGATCATATATGAATATATATATACAGACAAATAGTTTGTTTAATAAATTCACTTTTTTATTGTTCAGCAAAAGCGATACAAATAAAAAGACCTGGTTGATTTTAAGTCTAACATATATGTTTGGGGTTTTTATCTAAATAACATTATTTTCACGTAGAAGGCACTTTAATAAATGTGATTTGGGGGGGGGGGGGGGGTAAAGGTGGGAATGTGAAACTACAACAGGGACAGAATGGAAAGTCTCTCTTTCTTGGCTCTAGAAGAACAAACGGCGATGAAACACAGCCGTCAGACGTTGCAGAGCGGCAGCGATGGATGAACCTAAAACTGCCACCACTCAGATTAACCAATGAGAAGGACTTCTACAGGAAGTGATGAGGCTCACAGCTTAAAGTCACTTCTATGATGCCTTCTGTGTGTTTGAGTAGAGGAACATCACGTCACTGAAGACGTTCACAAAGTCTCTCCTGGGATTCTGGACAGAAAAACAACTACAGACCATGAAGAGAAGAAACTCTTTTCTGGATTTCAGATTAAAACAAGGGCGTCTGAAAGTACTTCCTGAATGATCCAGAACCCCAGGATGAAATATGTGGACCCTTTTAATGGCGTGCAGTTCCCCTTTACCTTTACTAAAGGGGGGAGGAGGAGGAGGAAGAGGAGGAGGTGGGGTCTCTACGCCTGGCTGAGGGCTTGTTTGAGGTCTCGCAGCAACATGGACGCCATGACGCTCTTCTCCGTGTTGATGGTGAGCACGGCGGCCGAGGACTCCTTCAGCTCCAGCGAGACCAGGACCAGGGCTCCGCTGGAGACCGTCCGCCCGGCAAACCTGCAGGGGAGAGAGAGATCCGGGTCAGATCCACCAGAGCTGCACTTTAAAGGGACAGTTCACCAGATTAAAACAGGAAAATGGAGTTTATCTTCACAGCGTTTCTGGAGAGACAACTTTAAAGTTAAAAACCCTGAACTTGAACTTAACAAAACCCAAGCCTCTATGTAAGAAAAGAAGATTTCTCTGTTAGTTCTTCATCATCAGGTCTGATCAGCCGGCCGGACCCTGCCGCAGTAAAATGAGAGGTTTCCTAAACCGAAAAGAAAAATCATCTTTATAGAAATACTGAACTTTTTTTGGTCTCCAAAATCGACACAAAAGGAAAGTGTGAGAACTTTTAAGTAACTTTTGCAGTAACTAACAGGAAGTGAGATGCTTTTCCTCGACCTTGAACTTCATGAGGACAGGAAAGATTTGAAGGAGAACTCATAGGGACTATTTTTTTTATCTATTTTTTTTTGTAACTTGGATGACACAAAAGCAGACAAAAACATCACAATTTCTAAAAAAAGCTACCGAATGTTTCCATCCAACTGTCAAATTAATTAATAATTTTTGTTGGAATATCTGCAAAAATAAGCATATTTCAACATCATTACTGTCATTGTTGGTGTCAGGTAAAAACAGAGCTTTTTGTTCTTGTTGTAAGAATAAAACTAATTTATCCACTGAACTAACCTTATGTCATTATTTTAATTATACATCTCTATTATCATATTTCTGTTCTTATTATACAGAATGTGAAATTAATGCCACGTTGGGAAACTCTTGTAATTACTGGAAGATGAGTGAGCGAGACAAAGACGGAGACGATGTGAGAAGAAACACAGAGTAACAGACAGTCCATTATCTCCGCTGACTAAAGGGGGTGTCACTCAGACTGAATTTAGGCTGCTTTTATGGACTGTGGGTGTCTATGATGAGGGTGTGGGACCCGCTGGACCCCTCTGGGGGGGCGGGGCTCCCTCTGGACCGTCGGGAGGATTCTTGGACCACCGTTGCCTTGGATACGGTCCCTGCAGACTAAAGGGGACAAATCTGGGCACACATGGTCCCCATTGAGAGCGCTAACAAGAGGCAGACAGGGGGCTCTGACCCGGTGCGACCCCCCCTCCTCTCGGAGCCTCACGTGGCTAACTCTCCAGCCATCTGCCTCCATTTAGCACTACATCCCCACAACAAAGACCCCCCGTGGCAGCCCGCTTAGGCCTGACAAACAGCCCACAAAGAGCCCCACTTAGGCCTGACTAAAGCCTGTGAAGGGCCCCCGCAGGACGGACGTGGACGGGGCGCTGGACGGCGCTGTGGGACCGGCTAGCACGTCCACCAATTAGCACGCACGCGTTAAAGAGGGGAGGGGTGGGGGCACCGAGGGGACATGCATACACAATGAACTGGCTCACAAACCCCAGTGTCTGGGCGAGTCTCTGGGGAGCTGCTAAATTACCATCAACAGAGGAGAGGGAGTTTATCAGGGAGCTCTCAGGGAGGAGAGAGTCCTCCTCACGCTTAATTAAAATATTAGCCACTTCAGCAGGAAACACCAGCCAAGACCCACCAACACCACCTCCTCCTGCTTTCAATAAGTCAGAGGTTAGGTATCAATACATATCTAAATCACAGGCTTCCTACAGCTTCTCCACAGTCACATTCAAGCACTTTCAAGGTGCGTTTCCATGCTTTTCCAGCACCTTCCAGCTGTGGTAAACTCCATATTTGTATCAATCCAATGGTCAGTATTCAGTCTACTTATTATGTCACTTGTTCATCACATTAAATGAGATGTTATTGTCCTATAAACAACCAACATGATGTTTGGAGACAGCTTTTTACAGAAGGACCACAAATGAAAGGAAAACTAATTCCACTAACAGATCCACAGAAATATAATCACCAACTATTTTCATCATCAAAAGTCATTTTTCATGCAGAAATGTCAGAAAATGCTGTTTTCAGTCCCTCAAATATGGAGATCTTCTCTTTTCTCTGTTCTATCATAGATTTCAAGCACTTTATTCTAAATCCAAGCACTTTTCAGACCTTGAAAACACCACAGTAAAGCTCAAGGACTTTCAGCACCTGTACGAACTCTGCAAATTGTCGGAAGATGCTTTAAAAAATAAATGAATAAATAATCCCATTTCTGCACAAATAAATGTGTCGCTCCATGAATAATAAAAACAGAGCGGTCCAGTAAACGTGTAGAAGCTCCGGTCTGCAGCGTCTGTCAGCAGCTTAAGGTGTCTCCGTGTCCCCATGGCTTTGCTAATGGATTTAGGATATAAATCTCTCATTTACTCAGCCAGTTAACACTACCCCGAGGCTGCTTCCCTCTCTGGAGACGCCGCGGGGCCTTTTTGTTCACGTGTTGCAATGAAGAGCGGCTGAAAGGAAACCTCTTTTCATTGAGCTCTGAGTATGTTTCGTGTGGCGGTCGCTTTACCAGATTTACGTCCAACCCAAGATGGCCGGGATATTTTTGGGGACCTAGAGGGGGAAAGATTAAAGGGACATGCGAGCCCTTAAACGGGTCATTGGTATTCTCCTGCACTCTTCACACACCGGGCTAAACACTGGATTAATTGCAGTGTATGGAAAGAA
>NC_139930.1:17029848-17152298 GCF_963514095.1 Eutrigla gurnardus
TAGTAATGAGCGAGGGCTGGAGGGGGAGAATGGAGATAAACATGCACAAGTTAGGTGGAAATAAAAAGAGGTAAATAGAAATGAAAAAGCTGCAAAGTGAAAGAATTAATGGACTTCACTCGATTGGTTTAAAGCAGCAATTTACCAGAGAGAGAGAGAGTTAGAGAGAGAGAGAGAGAGAGAGAGAGAGAGAGAGAGAGAGAGAGAAAGTGAGTGGTTGCACTCGTTTTGTGTTTTGAGTGCAGGTTTTATTCAGCAGAGCTCCAAACACGGCTATGAAGATTAATTAAGGAGAAGCAGCATCAAGCAGGCACTTAAGAGCACACTGATGTGCTCTCAGCTCTCAATGGCTGCCTGCGCTCTACAGGTGTGTGTGTGTGTGTGTGTGTGTGTGTGTGTGTGTGTGTAGGAAATACCATTAAGCGCTTCATAAGAGGCGTTTTTCCTTAATGACAAAAAGGTGAGGAAATGTTTAAAGAGGCAGGCTACTAGGATTTTATTTCACTTTATAAATACATTCATGAATACTGTGTACAATAGAAAACTACTCTAAAGATTAAAACCTCTATCTTTGTCCCTCAGACCTTCAATTAAGGTGGAATTACTTCTGGAAAATGTATTTTAGATGCATCAACAGCTAAATCACAGAGGACAGGTCTGGTGATTTGTTTTATTGTCAACATCCTGTTTACGCTTTTATAAACGTTTATTATTATAATTGTTATATACTCCTGTTTCAGTGAAAAACAGACGTTTTATTAAGATTCGTGTTTTATGTAGAGACTGAATAACACATTATCTTTGTTTCATACAGTTGGCTAAAATACCTGGACACACTTCTTCTTTTTTGTGCAATAACTTCATCCACCACTTAATAATTTAATTTAATTTAATTTAATTAAATTTAACTGATAATTGCCGCTAATGTCATTTATCCACTGTACAAAAACACAATGCCACATACAGTCCTATATATTTTATCTCTGTTTATTTATATCCATTCTCTATACAGTCCTCTAAACTTAACCTTATTTTTACTTTACTTGTATTCTTATCTCTACTTTATATATATATATATTCAGAGTTTATCATTTATTGTTTACTTTCTATATTTATTTAGATAAGTTTTGTAAGCTGCTGGAAATCCAATTTCCTTGCGGGAGTCATCCCAAAGGGATCAATAAGTCTAAGTCTTTCTCTAAGTCTAAAAATGCCGGCCTTCATACTTTAAATGTTGAAAGACTGTTGAAAATGTTAAAAGGGCCGTGTCATGGTGTGGCTTATTTCACATATTCTCTATTCTCCATGTATGGCCGTGTGCAGGTTTGATGAAGGTACGTATTCAGACTGGTTCATGTGCATCTAGAAGGAGTGTGTTGTGAACGGGACCCACCCTGCTCCTTGCTGAAGTCCGGCTCCGTCATGGTGCTGGGCATCAGCAGCTCGCCGACGGCCGCCTGGATGGACACGCTGAACCGGTCCTCCTTGGTGCTGAGGGAGCCAACGCATCTATTACAGGGTATTACTTATGAATGTGTTCGTCTTCTAATCAAAACCCTTCTCTGACTCGTTACTGTGTAAATGAAACACGATGAATGCCGTGTGTGTGAATGAGAATCATGAGGATTGGCCCCAGTACAACTCTATGAGACTACATATCTGACCCCATGTGACCTTTGCTGCTTTCAGAGATGCATGAAAAGTGTGAAGGGACTGATTACAATAAATGCACAAAGGCAAATCTATGACCAATGACTACATTCATTCATGCTAAACTTAATAAATAGATTTTTGGAAGTTATGAACCGATTTAGAATCTTAGAAAATAAGAATTCTTACATATTAATCATTTTTTTTGCTTATAATCCAAATTGCAGAGTGAACATCATTTTTGAAATGCAATTCATATCTGGTTTTGTATCCCAAAACTGCATCAAAGTAATGAAATACACCATCCGTTAATGAAAGCTTAGCCTTAGAAACCAGCAGAATCCTCTGATAAAGGAAATTCTAAATACGGGAAGTTCTCCTGAATCTCTGGTATGAATCCGTTCACGCCGTTCCTCCCTTCCGCTCTGTAATAACTCAACGTATCGTGTTTGTTCTGTGCACTTATTAAATGCTTCTCTTCAGATTGCCTTTGCTCTGTGAATGGCATTTTGGGGCGCCAGATTGATTCCCCCCCTTCCCCTCAATCCCAAACAGATTTTCTGATCAGGTGATCGATCAGCTGAGCGGCGGTTGCCGATGGCATTCAGCAGCAGGGCTGATTTGAGCCGGTGCTGATTACTGGAGGAATAATTGTTATCCCAGTGAACCTCCAGATCAATGGTGGCTGATGTCTCACCCGGAGCGCCGCCACAGAGAATTACCAAAGAGCAAATGGAGAGAGGAAGAGGAGGAGAGGATGCAAACGTTACAGAAGAAGAGACGTGTGTGTGTGTGTGTGTGTGGGGGGGGGATGTGGATGTGGCAGAAAAAGATGTACACCTGAACCCCTGATATGGATGGATGTCAGCTTGTCTTACCACAGCTGGAAGTTGGCTGCTTGCGTGGAGTCGCTGAAGTCGATCCCCATGGAAACCGTCGCCGAGGCCTCGGGCTCCAGCCGCTCTGACGACGGGAAACGAGGGAAAGATGCAAGGAGAAAAAAAAAGGAAGAGTGAGTGACAAGGGCAAGGTGTGCAAAGTGGGGAAGGATGGAGCAAAGGGAGGTGGAGGAGGAGGGAGGGAGGGAGGGCAGCAGCAGAGTGGAACAGACAGGCATCCACACCACTTGTGTTTTCTACTTCACAAAGCAAGGCCACCGTGTGTGAGAAATCTATCGTTCAATCTAACCCCCTCCACTACACCTCCAGCTACACACACACACACACACACACACACACACACACACACACACACACACACACACACACACACACACACACACACACACACACACACACACACACACACACACACACACACACACACACACACACACACACACACACACACACACACACACACACACACAGAGGATATTTCCAAAACAACAGGCTTGTCAAAGAGAGCATCGAGAGAGAGACGAGGTGAGGGAGGAAGACAGAGGGGGGCGAGATGCGAGCAAGACAAGGGGAGTTAAGTAAAGCCAAAAAAAAAATGCTGAAGAGGGAGTCTGGACAGCTGAATGGAAGGAGGAGGAGGAGGAGGAGGTGGGGGAGGAGGAGGAGGTTAAGGATGAGAGGAACACAGACAGACAGAAACATCCTCCATCCTCCCCAGTGTTCCTCTGTTCTACTGTATAACTCCATCCAGACGGAGGAGAGGCTCCGGAGGAAAGCCTCAGAAACAGAGCCATCACCTCCAGGCTTCACCGCCTCCCTCCTCCACGCTGGTACAACACACAAGACTAACCCTTCTACAAGAACATCTGGAGACAAATGTTAGAGAATTAACAAATTAATCCGAACCCGTGGAGTTGGAGACGTTGGAGGGGATAGAAGAGTATGGAAGGTCAAAGTTACAGCAGGAAGTCAGCCTGTCAAACTGTAAAACTACTGTACTACTGTTTACAAAATAAATATACAATCCATGTAGATAGAGATCATCTCCAAGTATAATGTGATTATTAGCGATCAGAATGGCAACACAACGAAATAAAAGCCGTGCTCTAAACACTAAACTGTCCTCATTAATCTACTTGGTGTTTTAATACATTTAAACTGCAGGTTTAAAGCGATGCACCTTTGATACCGTGCTATACATCTAAACACAACGTTGTGTAATATCTCGTACACAAAGCTGCGTGTGTTTCCAAACCAGCCTCCTCCAGCCAGCCGCCGGGCCCAATCGATCCAAATTACCCCACTGTTTGGCTGCTTGAGTTCCTTCGATGCCCAATCGATCGCCTGCAATCGACGGTTTTAACGTGCTCCGGCGCACACACCAGCCGTGTGTGTGTGTGTGTGTGAGAGAGAGAGAGAGAGAAAGGGAAAATCTTGGGGGACTCACTGTTCTCGGTGTTATATTATAATGTGAGCGTTGCAATCATACGACGGTGTGACAAGAAATATGGAGATGGCTGCGTGTTTGTTCACCTGATCGATACTAATGAACAGGGATTAGCTGAAGTCATATTGGCTGTTTTCTGTTGGGGGGGGGGTTATCTGCCGGGCTGAAAATGAACGTTTAATATCGGTCTGAGAAAACAATCATAGTGTAGGTGGAGCTGTGGAAAATTCCAGAAAGCTATCATGAATGGAGAGGCAACTAAATATTCCACATATATTATATTCCAATAAATGTGTTAAAAAAACAACAATTATGACATCATTATTGTACAAATACTGGAGTTACTGGTCCCCCAACAGACTGGCAGCATCGAAGGCCAGTAGCATTCTGACTAAATGGAAGCAACACATTAATACTGCATTAATAAACATACATGGTTTTTACAGAAACCATAGAAACCATTTTGACTTGAGGAACTTGAAGTGAGAGTTCAAGGGATCCCTGTGAAAATGGCTAAAATAGACTGTGTGGTCCTCACCGATGGTGTTGAAGCAGTGGATGTTGAGGCCGGCCGGGCTCCGGTCCCCGACGTGGATCTCCTCCAGGCCGTGGTCCGAGGTGTTGGTCAGCGTGAGCTGCACCGCCACCATGCTGGGCTGGTACAGACACGGCTGCCGGGGGAAATGGTACTTGGCCGACAAACCTTTCCCAGTCATGTGATGAAGGAGCTCGTAAGTTTTCACGGGGCCGAAAGACGGAGTGGTGACCTGGAGGAGACGGGAACCGTTTCATTACCACCAAATATTATCACATATATAAACAGGATTATTCAAACATGGGGAAACCCACTAACATAGAGGGTTGGACTTCTTTCTCTTTGCCAGAGAGATTTAAAACCATCAGCAAGGTAAAAACACTGTATAAAAGCTTTTTTCTTTTCACATCTAACTCAGAGAATTATGGTTTTATTATCGTTGGTGGTTCAGATTATTTAAAAAGGTTTTATTTTATTTTACTGGAGTGTATTTGGATGATCAGAGAGTTCAAATGTTGCCTTTGAGAAGAGCATATGATTTGTACATTTTGTATGTTAATCAATTCTTATTTTAGTCTGTTGTTGTCCAGCCTTGTTTTTAGGTTTGGTCTGTTTTTTTTTGTTTATTGTTTCAGTTCTACAACTGGTTTTATTGCAGTTATTGTTTTGTAAGATGACCTTGAATTTGCTGAAAGGCGCCTATACAAATAAAATGCATAATAATTAGTACATTATAATCACAGTTTATTTTATTTATGATCTATTTACTCGCTGGAGAATCAGAATCAGATTTATAAGTGTGGGATGATTGGTAAATAAAGACGGAAGAGCTGAACAGGAATGTGCAAAAAAGTAATTTATAAAAATAAAACATTGTTAAAAGTTATCCAAGTAAAATACCGATCACCGTCAGAGTTGGAGCAGATAAATACCAAAGACTCCTGCAGAGCCATTTCAATTAATTCTGCTCATCTTTTCCCACTGAGGACAAAAACGGTGGAAAAAGTGCTTTAGTGTGATTTTTGTACAGAAGTTTTGTGCAAACAAACATTTGTGGCAACAATGCCAAACGTCTCTATAATCAGAGAAATAAGCAGCGTTGTGTATTCATCTCTTTAGGCGAAACAAACAGCCCAAGAGGAGGAGGAGGAGGATAAACAGAACATTAGCCAGAAGCCTCCACATCAACAGAGTTTCCAAGGACGCCTCGTACATTACGGAGCTAACGCATCCACACAAGAGGATTAATACAAGGACCCCCACGTATTCATGCATATTCTCCTCGTCCAATCAGCAGGCAGCATGCAGCACTCTCCCAGCAACCCTTCCTTCATTAGCTCTGTGGGGTAAAGACGAGGCCCCATTTAAGGAACGTCCCCAATCAGCCCGGTTAGATGGAGACGGGGCTGGATGCTCGGCCCGACCACGCAAATAAAAACAGCCTCTAATGAATAGAAACACAAGTGCCTGCACATTTTAAAAAGGGAGGCTTTTACCTTTTCAGAGGCAGGAAATTGCATTACCGCTGACAGACGTGAGGAAGAAAGGAGCCTCCATTTGGATGGCGGTGGTGTTTTCCCCTCCTACTTAAAATTAACATCTCGTTACTCAGAGGAACATTTGTTCACACGTTGAGTTTCTTCCACTCGACGGCGGCGGCGGCTGTCAGCCTGCCGTCAGAGGAGGTCGGCCCACGCAGCTCACAACACACCTGTCATACAGGAATAACCTTCACCTCCACAACACGAGGAGGAAAGTCAAGACGACTTTGAGTGACGCTCATTAGTTCAAAACGAACAAAAGCCGCTTCACACCTCCGGAACACTTAGCACCTGAACGTATTCATACGCCGACACCGAGGCGACGCCGGGCGCAAACCAAGAGTTCAGGCGACTGGAAAACGGATATTTAATGCCTTAAAGTGATAAAAACAAATAAGAATCTGTGACGAAGAGGGCAAAAGTATGTAGTTCTATGGGGAGAGAGAGAATAAACAGTGGTACGAAAACAGATCCTGTAAATAACAGACTTTAACAATTAACCAAGGTGTGTGAACTAATGAGGCTAATTGAACATGACTAATGATATGATGTGATGATGTCATGTTTGGTGTGTATTTACACCATGAAAACACGAGTTAACTCATTCTTTGATTCAATATTTAAGGATTCATGAAATCAGAAACACTTTGTAAAGTTCCTGTATGGCTGAAGAATACATATATATATATATATATATATATATATATATATATATATATATATATATATATATATATATATATATATATATATATATATATATATATATATATATATATATATATATTTATATATATATTTATATATATATATATATATGAAAGTTAAATATGATATAATTACCTTCTCCTTTAATATTAATCTGGGGAAATGCAAAGAAAATATATTTTTTAAATAGATATCGCCTTTTAATAGAACTTAACAAATACACTATTTATGAGTGACCGGCTAAACCAGTGTGTATCGAGACTGGGACAAACCAGAACTTTGAGGTGGGGCCGAGACCTAGACAGAGACCAAGACAGAGACCTAGACAGAGACCAAGACAGAGACCTAGACAGAGACTGAGACAAGACAGAGACCCAGACCAAGACAGAGACGGAGACAAGTGCAGACCAAAGACTGTCGACATGGAAAGTAACAGCAGAGCATCTTAATGAAAGGAGAGATCATAAAATATTGCTTGCATTCAAAAAGTAGCCTCTAAACAGACATTGTGGTTTTATTATAACACAAGTAAACTGGTTTACTGAATTTTCTTATTTGAACAATCTTGCCCACACACTAAGTAAAACTCTAAAATCAGGAGCTCGTGGGTCATTTTCAAGTCAGTTTTCACCTGGTTATAGTCCGACATATTTGTTGAATTCAGACACTTGTTGTGTTGTGAGGAGAAGCTCAGCTCCGTCTGTTCTCTCCTGCATGAAGTCAGTAACCACACGATATCTTCTCTTGACTACTACAGTTGAAATAACACGTCTCCAGAATGTGTACGTAGATGTCCAGTCACCAGGTTACGCATGTAAACACCTGTGAAAGCAGGTACTTATAGTCAGGTGTACTACGTCATAAACTGGCGTATCAACCCCTTTTCAAAGGACAGCCTGCCCGAGTCACATTAGAAACCCTCCCATCTCTCTCTCTCGGGCCCCGCCCACCCAAGCGCCCGTAACAGAGGTCAAACAAACATTTGTTGCCGTGCCGTAACGCCCGCCAGCTCGCGCCCTCACAGGCGCCCGTCACGCCCCCCACCTCTAAATTTATCGGGCCACTTTTGGATGTGTCAGAGCAGTCGCCGTCGATAAAGCCGGCTATAATGTTTGCCGCCCCATCACAACAGAGATTTACCTCCCTGACAGACGCATCCCGCTTCAAGGTCCCGTCTGTCGCCCGGCGGCGGCGGCGCAGGAGCAGCGGCGACAGGACGGACGGGGACGGGGGGGCGGAGGCGTCAAACCGCTTATTATCACCAATTTGACACAGTGGACAGTTATAGCCTGACACGACACCTTCACTTCTCCCATCCAGCCGTCGCCCCCCCTCCCCGTCACACGGCCCCATCACACCTCAAGTGTAAATAAGAGAAGAAGAAGGATGTAACCTTGACTTCTCCGTCAGTCTCCTGGTTCTCCTCCTTCCTCCGCCTCGGACAGGAAGGGAGGGAGGTGACAATGAGGGAGGAAGTTGATTGAGAGGCTCTATTATGCATCAACTTAAAGGAAGCTCCCGTGATGGATGACACAAGACACCAGTCACCTTCAAGAGGGCCCGGACGCCACGCTCCCAGCATCCTCTCTGGCAAATGACCTGAAAATCCCGCTGACATATTCAAAAAAAAAAAAAAAAAAGGGCCGAACCAGAGCCGGGGAGCATAAGAGGGGCCAATTTAAAACAGAAAAGAGATGTATGGGCAGATATAGAAAATCCATTTTAGGTTGTTTCAGCCTTCCGACGCCAGCGACAGGATTTCATTACGCTCGACAAGAGTTGTGAGGATTAAGGTAAGGGACATGTGTTTGACTTTAGAGCCCCTAATTGTTCCCTCAGTCAGGAGATGACAATTAATTGAGGGGCGTCACAAAGACCTTGACCACAAATTGGATTAAATAAATGTTACTGCGGCCGTCTGAAACTACTTTAACGTAACAAGAAAGTCTCGATACAGAGGGTACTTCATTTACGCCAATTTGTCTGTAAATTAGGGGGTTTTATTAAATGATTAATTTTGAATTTTTTCCCCATTAAAGCAAAGATTAGCAATAATAGAGGATTGTTATTCAGAAACGGTATTTGTCCTTCGTTTAGCTTTTGCAAGTTATTGTTAACAAACTGCCAACTGTTTCTTTGTATTAGTGAGATGTTTAATCTAACTAAAGCTGCAGCTGTTGATTATTATTGTTTGGTCAATAAAATAGGGCCATCACAATATCACAACATACAAGATCTGAAAATATATGTATATACATGTTTGCCTCTAATTGTGAAATCTCATACCTCGATCACAACCAACATGCAGTATTATTCTTCTCTTAAGTTTATTATACATAAAATAACATGGAAGAAACCAGCATTTACTTGAGTATTTCCAATTTCTGCTACTTTACACTTCTAATCTCCTACATTTCACAAGAAAATCTACGAATATATTTATATCCCACTCCATGATTGAGTCATAAACGTTTAATTATTCTCTTAACGTTAGTGAAAATATATTTGACATAGTGGTTCTATTTTAATAGAAGTAAATGTTTTTTTTCTTGAATATGAGATTCAACATTATTGTCATTGTACAAAGAAATGCAGTTATATAGAGAGTTTGTTGTATTTTAACAATCTTACACACTCAGTAAAACTTTAAATGCAGGAGCTTGTGGGTACTTGTAATGGAGTATGTTTATACTTGTTATTTTTACTTTAGCTTGTGTAAAAATATGGAATTATATTGATAATTAGTGAGTAGAGAGAAGGACAAGGAGACCCTGTTGTTTCAGCAGACAATAAATAACGCCGGTAAGATAATAAAGATTGGTGAGGGCCGCCGTCATGACCTTGTAAAAGGTCAAACACGAGTCACACAGGGAAGAAGACACGACTAAATGCCTTTACACAAATACACGGAGTATTTAAACTCCCGGGGAAAAGAATGCAGCGTTAAAACACAAACAAGTATCACGGAGTGTCGGCCACTTCATGCTTTCTGTGTGGGCGTTTATTCCCATTTAAGAGGCAATCTCCGCCGTTTGAGTGGCAGCGGGGCTTCAGGGGGGGGGCTACATTCGTGGTCGCTCGGGGTCCTTCTGCTGATTCATAATTAGACGTGAACCCGGAGCGCACCACTACGGGGGAGGTCAGAGGGGTGAGGAGGGAGGCGGGGGAGGGAGCTGGCTCCCGCCTGATGGACACCAAATGAACAAATTATGATGGCCCCCTCTGGGCGTGATGGGGTCAAACGGCGTGCGCCCCGCCGCTGACAGTTCAATTTCCCCCCAACGCAGCCCCATTCGCCGACTGCTAATTATGAATGAAAAGTTATCAGCCCTCGCCCGCTCACCCCCCCGCGCCGCCACCACCACCGCACACACGGACAGCGGTCGGAAGAGGTTCGGGTGGAGGGGTGGCGGGGATTTAAGAGGCATTTGTGAGAGATCCTAATGTCAAAATGTTATTAGAGAGAGCGGTAGCATGCAGAAGCCGGGGGGAGAGGAGGAGGAGGAGATGAGGAGGAGACGAGGAGGAGGCGGGTCAGAGACAGTGACCAGGGTTAATCTAAATGCCTTTGATAACCATGCAGTAATTCTCTAAAAGGGCCCGAGCACTCAGCTGAGACTGACTCGCTGCCTCTGTGGGCAGATTGCTGAGAAATAGAAATGACACCGGGGCCAGCTAGGTGTGTGTGTGTGTGTGTGTGTGTGTGTGTGTGTGTGTGTGTGTGAGGGAGAGAGAGAGTGGGGAGGGGCGAGCGTGAATACAAAGGTGAGGTTATTTACCCTCGTCTATGAATCCCGATGGCCGTCGTGTATTTATGCATAGAATTGACTCTAAATCAGAATGTTGATGTGCAGAAAAGTTGCCCGTTTTCTAATCTGCATTTCTATTCGCTATTACTCCCTGGCCTTCACCTGAGGAGGAGGAGGAGGAGGAGGAGGAGGAGGGTGACTAACAAGAGCCTGCATTAAACGCTGGTCTGAGAGCAGCTGTCAATCACGCTGACTGACAGGCGGGCGGATTCTGAATGTTGAAGCGGAGAACGAGAGCGGAGCCGGGAAAGTGTCGAGGCCGCTCAGACAGCTGAGAAAAAACACATTTTGTTGTCTACACGCAGGAAAACAAATTGTTTGCCATGAAGTTAAAAGTTTAAACACTTTAGAGAAAAAGTCTGAGTGGTTTGTTTTTTAACACACAACAATGTTTAAGTGAGATAAGACTGTAAATGGATCTAAAATAAGCTTCATCAGACTCTCACGCTGTTTGACTTTAAAAAGGTGCTTATAGACGACGCTAATTGAGCTGCAGCTTCATATTCACTCAAACTTCTCCTCCAACTCTGATTGGCAACAAAGCTAACCAGCATATTTCCCCTAAATGTCAAACATGTCTCTATTGTACCTTCACTACTTCTGGAGATATGGTGCCGATTGTAAAGCCTACAGTTACGGACGACGACGTTATCAATGAAAGAAACCAAAGGATCAATATATGATTGTTTGCATAAAAGATCCAAACGACCGGCGTTGCAGGAAGTTTAACTCAGGCTTGAGTTGTATGAACTTAACGTATATGAATCTGAGAAGGAAGCCCATGTGTTAAAGTTCAGTCCTACAAAATAAAAGCACCCTGATTTACAGAAATAACTCTTATTAGGGGACAAAGTCAATCGGCTGAAAGTTAAAGGTTTTGTCACGTGGACAAATATGTAATGTCATTCTTTGAACATGCACCCTCATTTTATACCTGATTATTTTTAAAGCATGCAAGATTTAAAGAAACAGGATTAATGGCTGTTTGATCGCTGAACGACAACTAATTAAATTTGTTTTTAAACTTTTTATTTTCTTAATATCCATACTAAACTGTACAGACTGTAAATACTTTTTGTTCTTTTGGACATATGTTTATAGGCTCATACCTTTAGTTTGTAGTATATATTTTTATTCTTTACTTCATATTTTTTGGTATTTGACGTGAATTTTGTGTTAAAGTCCGTTATTTGTGGTTGAATGTGACTCCCTCGGGACAGAGATTCACCTGAATGGGACCTTGAAAAAAAATATATAAAATATATTTATATATATATCAATCCAAAGTTTAACTGACTATTGTAAATGTAATTTTTTGGACTTAGTTTGGCAAAAACAAGCGAATACAAAACCTTGCGCTAAACCTTTTAATCATTACGTGATGATTAATCGATATCCCCAGATATATCTTTCAGTTAAATATAATTATGAGTAATAATAATAATAATGATTCCCACCTGTGTGAATGCTGAACATAAAACAAACAGACACTGAATGTACCACAGACCTCCGGGACACAAAATAGACACAGCAGCAGCAGAAAGAATGATCCGGACATTTCCCTCCCCCGGGTGAGGGGGTGCGGGGGGTGAGGGAGGGGGGTACAAATATACAGATGTGTAGAGTCGGAGAGAAAGGAGCCGTCACACCAGGAAAGGTCAACCATCAGATATACACAACACGGAGACACACAAGGGACACAACACCTGACAGGGAGATGGAAGGTGACAAGGGAGGGAGGGGGGAGGGAGGGAGGCACACTCATAGATGAGACATAGAAATGGAGTTCAGGGGTGTGGAGGAGCAGAAGACAGCGAGGGGGAGAGAGAGACAGACGGTGAGAGAGACAGGAAGCCAGGAAGAGCAGTCGCTGCGTCCTCGCCGGCTATAAATATAAGGAAGGCGGGAAAAGGTCAACAGTCGGCGTCTGGGAGCCGGAATGTTCCACGAGGGAGGGAGAGCCTCGTTTCACCGGTCCGTCAGTGTCAGGAACAATGGAGTGGATGGAGGAGATGTCATCACACACACACACACACACACACACACACACACACACACACACACACACACACACACACACACACACACACACACACACACACACACACACACCTGCATGGTGGAGGAGATGTTGGAGAGAGAAAGGCCCTCGAGGTCGGACAGCAGGCTGGACGAGATGACCGGACACTTTGGTGCGTTCGAGGGTGCAGGAGAAACTGAAACACAAAAGGGGGGATTCATTATATAAATACAAATAAATAACTTTATTTATATAGCACCTATAAAAACAGCAAACAAACACATTAGGTAAAAATATAAATAGATACATAAAATAAAAATAAAGGCGACATCACAGAAAAGCAAGTGCATAAAAGTGTGTTTTATTTTTCTTTCCTATTTTTTCTTTGTAGAGAGTTGTTTTTTTTACGTAACCTGAAGGCCACTTAGCTCTCCGACACGCTTGGAACGGGAGGGGCAGGCGTACCTCACGGCTCCATGCCACTAAATCCTACACACTGGCCCTTTAATTCACAGCATCACAGACATGCTGTCTAACACACCGTCTTCATCGAATAGTCTAATTCTAGCTTTAACGCTATGAATCTAACGTGTAATCCTCTTAAAGCACAAACGTGACTGCATTACGTTCATCATGGGCCGTAAGTGATTTTATATAGACGTGGAAATACAGGTCCGTATGATGGTATGTTTCAGTAATATTTTCCATTTGAATGAATAAAAGTGATTTAAAAATCAGGATTTGATTTGAGGGCAGAGGATTTGTTGAGTATTTCCTGTAAAATGTTCAATTTTTGTGTGTAAACAAGATCCACACATGCAGATATACGTTGTTTGTGTTGTGCTGATAAACTCACAGTCATCTAGATCCAGTAAGGAGACTTCCATCTTGGACTTCACTTCCACCTGAATCCACAAACATGACAATGAGACACACAGAAAGACAGTAGGAGTGTATTATCACTATTTAGATGACCAGTCACGCCACCTGGCGGCGCCCGAGGCCGACCTGTCAGGCGTCGACATCGTGGGAATTACAACACACGACTCAGAGCTCCAATAAAAAACGCATTTAAAAACACACAAGCTTTTATCACCCTTTCTCCTCCAGCCTCCTAACCGACTCCCGTCACATAAAGAACCATAAAATCCCACTCCGGGTTCTCCAGACGGGGGAGGAAGGAGGAACGTTACAGTTAGAAGTTGGCTCTTCTCTTGATTGACGCGCGGCGGTCGTAATGGAGACGGATTCCTTGTTAGTACACGGATGTCTGAGAGAGCCAGAGTGTTATAAAGATGCATAATTCATAGGTTTAAATGACAAACTGTGTGAAATGAGGATGTGGTAGTGCAGGAGAGGAACGGGAGGGGAGAGATAATGTGAGGAGCATAACGGGGTACGAACACGACGCTGAGGGGCGAATGGAAGCTCATAACAGAAGCAAAATGATCCCGCGATACATAAATTGTGATTTTGACGCTCTAACAACACCTCCCCTTCAGGAGAACCAGGATGTTCATGCAAAACGAGAGTTTCTCCATTAATCCTGTTTGCAATAATAATCACATTCTACACAGGTTTAAGGATGTTGATGTTATCAGGGTTCCTCCACCTTCTCCAAAGTCACATTCAAGCACTTTCCAAGCATTTCAAGGTGCATTTCCATGCTTTTCCAGCACCTTCCAGCTGTGGTAAACTCCATATGTGTATCAATCCAATGGTCAGTATTCAGTCTACTTATTATGTCACTTGTTCATCACATTAAATGAGATGTTATTGTCCTCTAAACAACCAACATGATGTTTGGAGACAGCTTTTTACAGGAGGACCACAAATGAAAGGAAATCTTAGACAAACAAATTGTTTTTCATTACAGGACTGATCAATACAGTAAACAACATCCTAATAAAGCCAACATGCAGGGATTAAAGCATGGTGTACTAATAAAGGGACATGTTTATTTTTAGAGCTTTTTGTAGAAATCATTCTGCTGCTCAGTTAAACAATAGACCCAACGAAATCATAAAAATAAAACATTTTATTTGTATTGTGCTTAACACAGATGCTTGTGTCGTCACCTTGGGTCTGGACTTGACGTCACTCTTCTTCTTCTGTGGTGTCGGAGCGGGCGGGTCCGAGTCCGAGTCGTCCTTGGAGTCCGTCTCCGAGTCGGAGGAGCTTTCGGCCGACGAGGTGCTCGCTCGGGTCACAGCGGGTCCGTTTCCATTCTCATCCGAGTCACTGAAATCAACAAAATACATATATATAGTGTAAGTACTAGTTTTTAGTAAAACATACATTAATTAATTTTGTTTCCTTGCTGTTGATTACATTTAAAGCGTACGATGAAATTACTCCAATGCTCCTCTTTTGTGTTTTTCCTCCTTTAGACATGAATTCATAAATAAATACTTCAGTGTGTAATGTAAAGTAAATAAACGGATATCCCATCTACACACGTACACAGATAATTATATACATCTGATACCTACAATAGTATTTAATAATAGCAGTAAATAAATAATACTTACTGTACATCTAGGTGCACATACTGTACATACGTGTGGATTTTACTTTTTATGTCGATGATTTTGAAAATATCAGGCATAAATGTACAATATATTTAATAATACTTCCTCTGCTGAGGCTAGCCCCTCCCTCCCCCCGGACCAGAAAAACAACGATCAATCTGCTTTCCGTGAAGTTAATTCGGTGTTGCATTCACTCAAAAAAAAAAAAAGACTTCTTCCA
Source organism: Eutrigla gurnardus (assembly GCF_963514095.1). Classification (NCBI taxonomy): domain Eukaryota; kingdom Metazoa; phylum Chordata; class Actinopteri; order Perciformes; family Triglidae; genus Eutrigla; species Eutrigla gurnardus. Next base: position 17,045,209 of record NC_139930.1, read on the forward strand.
TCTTCCTCCTCTCTCATTTTCACTCGCTCCGTCCCTCTTCAATTTGTCCCGATAATGAGTGTTTACTCCGCCTGCCTGGGATTCTCAGCCGTTAAATTAATGAGGGGAATTGTGACGGTAACTGGCTTTTTAACTTGGGGCGATGATGAAAAGCCAGTATTAATTTGGCCTACAGATTTCATTTGCTTGCGAACAGGAAAAAAAGTGATATAAATCACTGTGGGCCTGATTAGGGGGCCTGCCTGGAATGACTGGGCCATAATGAGGGCATTATGCTGTGTTTGTTGTGGAAGCACTGGGGTGAGCTGCTCTAATTACTGTGTGTGTGTGTGTGTGTGTGTGTGTGTGTGTGTGTGTGTGTGTGTGTGTGTGAGCACAGGGGTGAGCTGCTCTAATTATACTCTCTAATGGAGAGAACAGGGTCAGCCGGCGGCCTGTCACACGGCAAAAATCAGGTGTGAGTTTGTGTCCGCGAGAAAAAAATTAAGTAAGAGTGCATAAGAAACTAAATTTGCCAAGGAAGGGGGGGGGGGGGTCAGGGAGCGTACGTGGGGCGCATTCGGTCGTAATGACTCGAATCTCATTCACTGGCACCCAACGACGGCGAGCTGCTAAATGACCAATCAGAAGTCATTATCCATTAGCCATGTAAATGTGGGTTACGCTACAGGAGGAAAATGCTCCTTGATTGGCTCGTTAATGGAAACCCACGCTAACGATATTCTAGCGGCGCTGCCAGCCTGATGCGTCTGTGTGGGATTCAGAGAGACGGTGGATAACATACAGGACATTCGGTGTGGATGACTCACGGACTGTACCATTCACCTTCCAGGAAGGTGGTGCGATGGTGGTCTCTCCCGTCTAAAAACTGGGGAAAATAATCTGTTGATTGCTCTTGGTTGTTTTTCAAATCTCCCAATGGACTCACAACACTGTTATACAATTATTACACAATTATACATATATGGAGTGAGTAGAGGATTCTCATTAGAGTTGTTTGGACGGCATCTAGTTTCAAATTCAAAAGATTAAAGTGCACGTTGTCATGTTGATTCCCAAATTTCCAATGCATTTGGAACAATTTGTATAGTTTTCACCTGAATAAATCTGTTCTGTACACTGTATTTAGATTATTATAGAATTTATTGCCATCACACGTGGGGAGCTGAAGCCGTTATTTATGCTCTCTTTAAAGACCAGAACATTTTAAAAAGAATGCAGAATTTGCTGGTATACAGCTGCCTAGTTAGTGTTATTGTTTAAATCCAAAGTAACACTTTAAAAAACTCCACAAATCTCAGTGCAGAGATCCTTAAATCCAAAGACAGGAGAAGCCCAGTCCTGCAGGACTTCCTGGCGAACACGATGGAGGAAGCTCAACAGAAGGTGTGTTGTCATATCGATTATAAAACCGTTCAACGTGTGAACAGATGGGGTTTTTGAGATGCAGCAGAAGAAGGTAACATCTGGACATTCACAGGGAACAGAAACGTGCTGAAGGGAAGGAGTCCAACTGTACCTGAAGGCAGCGGTGGGCTGGCTTTTCTTCGGCGGGGCCTTCCTGGTCTTTTTCTTCTTCTTCTGTTCCAGTTCAGACTCGCTGGAGCTCTTTTCAGACCCACTAGAACTCTTTCCAGAATCGCTGGAGGTCTTGTGAGACCCTTCGCTGCTTCCCTCCTCACTCTCGCTGCCCGACTCTGTGTAAAGGTTCAGTACGTCAAACACAAGCCCAGCCAATTAAAGTTAGAATCCTTAGATTTTGAATGAAATCCAATTCCAGTTTTGATCACTTTTATGGTCAGCACTTTCAATTTTACTGGCCACTCTACTAACATCCTATCAGAGATGTGTTACTTTCCTTATTTCCTTCTACCACTGTTTCACATTTAGAAGCATTTCTATGGCAAAACGTGGGAAATTACAGCAGCTGTACTCATAATTATGCACATTAATAAAGTGTGGTAATCTTTTTATCTGCAACTGGGCATGGAAATAAATTAGAATAAATAACAAAAAATAAAAATAAATAATGCAAAAAAACTATTAAAATAACTACTAGCAGCTACTAACTGTCCATTATTAACAGTGTTAACTCCTCTGCTATACCACCAATGACCACAGATGGCGCCAAACCTTCACTACTGCTGCTGCTGCTGCTGCTGCTGCCGCTGCTGCCTTCACCCTCACTGCTTTCAGACCGGTCCTCGTCTTCCTTCTCCTCTTCTTCATCTGAGTAGAACTTATCAGATTTGGGTTTCTTGATCTTCCCGAACAACGGTGCCGACTCTTGCACCTAATCAGATCAAACATTCACAATTACACTTTATTCAGAGACATTTTCAAGTCGTTTCTTACTGTAGGTTTTTAAAGTAGAGAGTAAGCACGTAGGCGCCAGCAGCCTGGATATAGTGGCTACGCACGTTTTTACTTTCAATAAATTACCATGGAGTTAGTCAATTAACCAGATTAACTCAATCAGTAGTCAGGTGCAAATATGACTTGACCCCGAAAAAATTCTAACAAAAGGTTTGTCAGTGGATTATAGTAGTATCAGATGTACTTATAAACATACTAAAAGTTTACCAATGTGTGATACTCAGAAAGGGACCATTTTCAAAATGCCACCGCCAGGTCCTTCAAATGACCATTACTCCTTTGTATTCTTCCTACACCAGGAATACTGCTATCTGATACATTTTTTAGCATTTTCATATTTGTGAAATAAATAAGTGATTACAAGTACAATTATATATTAAAGTGAATGTTTACAAGCATATTTATGTTCCCTGAAGTAATTGCATATTTCGCCTTTCTCGTATTGTTTTGTGTTGTATTGGTGGTTTCTGTGGTTCATAACCATTCTTTTGATTCCAACAAAAAACAAATTAATTAGAACTGTGGTACTGTAAAATTAGTCAAAACAGGGCTGCCACGTGAAGGTTCAGTACTGCTAACACCTTTCCATCCATCCATCCATCCATCCATCCATCCATCGTCTACCGCTTATCCTGTATTCAGGGTCACGGGGGGGCTGGAGCCGATCCCAGCTGTCATTGGGCGAAGGCAGGGTTCACCTGGACAGGTAACCAGTCTATCACAGGGCTGACATGTAGAGACAAACAACCATTCACTCTCACATTCACACCTACTGGCAATTTAGAGTCATCAGTGAACCTATCCCCATCCTGGCATGTCTTTGGACTGTGGGAGGAAGCCGGAGAACCCGGGGAGAACATGGAAACTCCACACACTTCTGGCTGTTGTCCCAGAAGCAAAGGCTTTAGAACCCGACCCCTAACACTTTGGGCACAATTTGGACATTTTCACTTAGGGGTGTATTCATTTTTGTTGCCAGTGGTTTAGATATTAATGGCTGTGTGTTGAGTTATTTTGAGGGGACAGCAAATTTACACTGTTATACAAGCTGTACACTCATGACTTTACATTGTAGCAAAGTGTAATTTCAGTGTCCCTTTTACCTAATGTGCAAATTTTTTTTTTGATTAAGTGGGAAAACCTGACGACCAGGAAAAAAACCCATGCAAACACAGTGAGCAACTCCATACAGAGGGACGGGTGGAGGCATCTCTGTGAGGCTGCAGCCCTAATCACTGAGGCACTGTGCTGCCCTGAATAAGGAGGAGGAGGGTGGAGCAGGAGTGGAAGGAAAGAGTGGTGAGGTAGATGAAGGGTGTTTTTTATATATATACATACATATTTATGTACTGTATATATTGTGGGAAAAACCTGAGCACCAGGAGAAAACCCTTTTACGTTGGAGGTGAGGAAGGACAGAGTGGAGGGAGATGGAGGTGAGGTAGATGGATGAAGGGTGTTTTTTTATATATATATATATATATATATATATATATATATATACACACATACATAATTATGTACTGTATATTTTATGGGCAAACCTGAGCACCAGGAGAAAACCCTTTTACGTTGGAGGTGAGAAGGACTGAGGTGAGGTAGATGGATGAAGGGCGTTTTTTTTTTATAATATATGTATATATTGTGGGAGAAAGCTGATCAATCAGAAGCCTCCTCCACCTTTTTGTCGCCGTCACGCCTGTTTGTTCGGTGCATGAAGAAACTCAAGAAACCCCTTTTCTTTGGCTTCTCCTCACGTTCTTTCTCCTCCTTCTCCTGCTTGGCTTCCTTCTTCTTCTGCTTCTCCTCACGTTCTTTCTCCTCCTTCTCCCTCATCTTCCCCTCACGTTCGTTCACCTCCTTCAACATCTTCTTCCACCTCTCATCACGTTCTTCCTCCTCCTTCTCCCGCTTGGCTTCCTTCTTCTTCTGCTTCTCCTCACGATCTTTCTCCTCCTTCTCCAGCTTAGCTTCCTTCTTCTTCTGCTTCTCCTCACGTTCTTTCACCTCCTTCTCCAGCTTAGCTTCCTTCTTCTTCTGCTTCTCCTCAACTTCTTTCGCCTCCTTCTCCCTCCGCTTCCCCTCACGTTCTTTCGCCTCCTTCCACTTGACTTCCATCTTCTTCCACCTCTCCTCTTGTTCTTCCTCCTCCTTCTCCCTCAGCTTCTCCTCACGTTCTTTCGCCTCCTTACACATGAGTTGAATCATATTCCACCCCTCCCCACGTTCTTTCTCCTCCTGCTCCTTCTCATGCATGTTGACCTTTATCTTTTGCAGCTCTGCCTGCTCATCCTGGATCTTTGAAGATGAAGCAGAAGAGGAGAGAAAACTTCTTCTCCATGACAGACTGACCTTCTCCAGGACCCTGTTGTCCTCAAGGACCCCTCTGACTCTTGTCTCACAGCTCTGTGCTTCGTTTGCCAGGGCCTTTGTGAACTTGTCCTCCAGGTCCTTTTTCTCTTCCTCCATCTGTTGGACTTTTGTCTCCAACAGGTGGATGCTCGTCTCCAAGCTCTGCTTGGACACAGTCACTGTCTTCTCCTCCTGGGTTTGAAGATGTTTCCTTAGCTGGGCGACGTTGGAGTCCTCCTTCTGCATGGTTTTGTAGTTGATCGTTTCTGTATGAGATCCTATCTCTAGATTGGACTTTCCTGCAACACCTTGAACAAAGGTTGTGTTTGTCCAGTACCTGCAATATATTTATAGTCTCCAAAGTGCTTGGATCAAAGCCACTGCTTTGATGTTACTGTGATGTCATCAGAATGGAATGGAATCACAGAAGGAAAAAAAAAACAGTGATGTCATCAGAATGAAATGGAATCAATGAAATGGAATGCTAGCCACCACTGTGAATTCTTTTTAAAAATGCCTGAAAACACATCTTTATAGAAAGGCCTTTTAGCTAAACTATTTCTATCTGTTTTAATTTGTTGGTTTTAATTATTTTTAATATGCTAGTATTAAATTATTTTACAATGTTTTTATCCTTTTTTGTGCACTGTAGCACTTTGAGGTCATTGAGTTGATGTAAAGTGCATAATAAATAAAATGTATTATTATGATCATTATTATTATTATCAATGAAGGGGGGAAAATAGAGAATAGGGAAAGAACATGTAATGGAACGATGTCACACAATGATATTTGTTTGTTTGTTTGTGTGACTCCACCCTCATTAATATAAATGTGTTTACTAACCTTATTATATATTAGAAAGATGATGTAGTGATTGTGCATAAAAATGAAATCACCCGTTAACAGTCGATGGTATTTCCTGTATTCTGGTGTATTTTCACATAGTTTGATACTTTTGTCTGACTGTATCATGAGAAAGCAATATGGGTTCATGTTGTAAAGTGGTCAGCTCCTGTCAGATCACATATTTGATAATAAATAAAAAGCGGAGTACAATACATAAATATCATAAATATCATGTAATCCAGAGAGACTGCTCCAGAGCTGGGGGGGGGGGGGGGGGGGGGGGGGCGATTAGGTCACAGCCCAACAGCATTGTGGGTACAGCTGGTATCTGCTGTTGAGGAAGTATCATATAATCTACTGCACAGAAGTAACGTTTGACAGTTATACTGTATTAAATGTGTATCTGGGTTTTTTATGTCTGCCTCTTAAAGAGCACCGTTGCTTGTTTTGATGAGGACTATATAGATATTGTCTTTGTTATGATTATTATTAATATTATCAACTACATGAGATATGTTTGTTAACAGACTGAACTTTTATTGCAAAACATGAGCCTAACAGCCCACAACAAAGCATTAAGTATTAACTTACATAGGATTGCAGTTTCTACTAAACATGCTGTTTGTTATCAAAACTAAGAGCCAATGGCTTTGGAGCCAGGTGTACCCCAGGTTATAGGCCCTAACCATGAGAACAAAAAGAAAAGAAAAAAAACAACTAAAAACTAAGGGTTAACTGTAGTTTTTTAAATAGGAGCCATTAAACAAAATCGGTCACTGTGGTTGGATAAATAAGACAGAAGAGGCAACATTTTTGTGTTCATATTGTTCATTATTTCAAATCTAATGATGGGAGTGTTGTTTCCATTTTGCAGACTTCCAGGTGACATTTGAGTGAAATAGGCCTTTTGTTCACGTGACATGCGCATGAGAGCCAGATGATAGACCTAACCAGCCAATCAGAATTAAGCTTTGCTGCGTGATCCAGAAAAAAGTACAGTAATTTCACAAAATCATAAGTCTGTGATCATGTCAGTGCAATTTATACAAGTCCAATTGATTCATAGACCCATAAAACATGGGGTTAGACACCAAGATTACTTCACAAGGTCAGATATTGAAGGAGCCAGGCTATTTTAAGGGTTCCCTACACATCTTGGACGCCATCTTGAAAATAACACCTTTATAGTGGTCAGAATTTGGTAAACTTTTAGTATGTTATTAAGGTAGCCTAAAACTACAAAAAAACAGTTGAAAAACACTTTGTTAGAATTATTTTAGGGTTAAGAGGGTTTTTTTTTTCATATATGCGCCCGCCTACAGTTCTTCAGGCATTAAATCCGGGACAACAAAAGATTTCCCACCAGATATCTTGTCTGTTAAATCAACCTGCAAAGTGTTGTTGAAATGGCACGCTTGTGTTCTGCTTTATTGTTGTTTATTATTTTTATTTAGAGCCCACATTAGCTGCCCACGAAGTAACGATGATAAAGCTGCTGCTCAGAGAGAAGAAACCCAGAATCCACAAACCCTTTCATTCTAGTTCTCAAACGTATGAGGAACAAACACATTTCTGCTTTCTTGGGGAATAAACACTCATTTTTCTGAGACAGACAACTCATAAATGATGGGAAATGATCGTGTTTATGATAAAAAAAGTACATCAGGTTCATCAACGTTCGGAAACATTTTTAAATTGTGAGGTTCTTTTCAATGCGAGATCACGACAAAGTATTTATTTTCAGTCAACATCATCCTTTCTGTTGCCAGAATATTTATTTTTAATTATTATTATTATTATCTATTTTTTAATTTATTTGTATTCATTTTTATCTTTTAGAAAATTATGTATAATGTACTCAAATTTCGATTTCACTTTATTTTTCTAGCGAATCTTCCTTTTCTGTCCGGTTCCTGATTTTCATGTCGTGGTGGACGTCCAACCAGGAACCAGACATGTGTGAAGTAAAAACTACGACGCAGAGATTAGGAAGGCCGATTTTCTTACTGGTTCAATGACCTCCACGTTCCTCACAGTCTGGTCAGGAGCAACGGCCGGCCAGTCTGAGAGCTCCTGGTAACCAGAAGCTTTGGTGTTGAGGCTGTGGGAGAGAGTTCCCAGCTGGAAACGGTCTCGATCTGATCGGAAATGAAAAAGGGTTGAAAACGCGGTTTGGGAGCAGCGTAAAGCAAAAGGAGGAGGGGAAATAAAAACAAAGGAAGCTTCAAGAGTGGTGACGAAATTGGCAGATGGAGGATGATTCAAAGTCACCTTGGACCTTGGTCACTAAATATCCCTGTATACATGGAGACATCTATTAATAAATCAGCTCTCTGTTTTTAATTCTCTCTCCTCAGTGACACCAGAAGATGATACACACTGTGCTTGGCAAACCCCCCCAAAAAGAGAAAAAACAGACTTCAGTTGTGGATATTAAGAATGACAGGGGTGGTTAACGCATTCCATAAACATCCAGAAGGTGTAAACTGCCTCTGAATCTTAATGTTGAGGAGACAGTTTCTGTCCCTTTAGTCAAGAGGGAGAGAGAGGGAGAGAGAGAGAGCTAAATGAGGGAGATTTTTTTTCTCCCTCCGAGTGTCTGAAAAAGGTTAGCATTAGCTCAATAATTTACCCATCTCATTAGTCCAAGGTAAAGGGGAGTCTGACCTAACTGCCCTTCAGAGAGAGACCGGCACACCGGAATAATAAAACCACCGCCTGAATTCACTTTGCATACTCCTGGAAATAGATGTGAAATCCACTTAATGTGGATTCAGACGTAGCAAAAGCCAGAGCAGAGGATCGGTATTTCATCTTAAACATTCAGCCCGTCTAAGAGGACGTCATGTGAGACTAAGAGGATACCTTTGAAGGTGGACTCGAGCAGCGGCGGCGGTTTGGGGGCCAGCAGGATGCGGCGGGCGTACTTGTTGAGGGCGCCGCTCTTCCCGTTGGGCACGATCAGCTGCCTGATGAAGCGGGTTCGGTCTCGGATGTCGTAGCTCTGGTCGTATTTGCCGAGGTTCAGGATGTACTGGGTCAGGAGCTTGGTCTGGGGGGGTCAGAGGGGTTAGAGGTCATGTAAGATCAAAGCCCAGCATGTGTGAGTACATAGTAAACATTTTATAATGACTTATAAAGGTAAAAAGTATTATTATAGTGTATTATAATTCCTGTAAGATGTAAGATATTATATATTTACACTGTATTATAATCCCTGTTACAATGTGTTATAATGTCAGTATAAGTGGTCTTTGTCTGCTTTAAGTAAAGTGAAAAAAAGAATACACAAAAAGTTGTAAAATTAATCGAATAGCATTATAAAATGTTTTATAATTTGTTAGTATTATCGTTATAAAGTACTATGGATGTTATATATGGATATTTATGAGTGCTTCTAATTATACAATGCTTTTAGACATGGCTGTCATAGAAAATGTAAAGTTTATTAAATAGCTTTTGAGGTGTTAGTTTGGATACAGGTGGGCTCCATCCAAACTTCAGTCTTTATGCTAAGGTAACTGTCTCCAGATCAATACTAATTGATTTTCCTTTCTAAATATTGGCAAGAAAGAGAATTTGGATATTTCCCAAAATGTTGAACTATTCCTTGCTATGCCCCAAAATGGATTATAGCCATAAACTTTATGTATTACCAGTTGTTTTCTAGGTAATACATACAGACAGCCCAGTGGCACTGACATATATACATTATATATACGTATACATTAGTGAAGCAGACATAAAACAGCAGTCTTATAAGCCGAATCCTTCCCTAAAGTGTATTCTGTCTCTTCCTCGTCTCTCCTCCCCGACACATTACGAGGAGGCGGGAGGCGTAATGAGGTGCTCGTTTGAGGGGGAAGCGGCGTCTGGGTTCATAAACCCGGCTCAGAGGCCAGAATCACGGCCCATCTCCCCGAACGGGCCTGCAGACAGCGAGCGGCGCCAGGAGACGCTCCATTACGTTAGAGCGCCTCGTCCACAGCTCTGCATTTAAACCCAGCACTTAGCTCCGTGCTGCAGAAGTGTTCACTTACAGCCATTAAACCAACCATAAATCCTGGGGTCTGTTTGTTTTCACCCTTTATTTAACATTTTTATTCTTGTCTTTAATTTATATTTCTTTATGTGTATATGTCTGTACATGTTGGTGTGTATGTGTGCGTGGTATATGTGTATTTTTATATAATTATTGTATTTTTTTTTATAATTGTTTCCTCATTTTTATTTTTATTTTATTTATTTATTTTTTAAGGAAAAAAAAAATGTATATATGTTGTGCTGTATAATGTGTAGTTTGAATGAAAATAAATAAATAAAAGAAGCACGTTTAAACGTCTTCCGTGTTTAAATACCTGCTTGGAGTTGGTCAGGTAGAGTTTGGCTGCTAGGTTCACCGTCTGCAGCTTCACGATGTCCTCCTCCGCCGTGAAGGTCTTGGCCATCTTGCGGAGGACGTCGGGGGCGATCTTTGGCACCCTCTCACAGTACTCTCCCATCAGCCACAGGATGCTGGCCCGGGCCATGGACACCTGCAGGGTCAGGGGACAAGAGGTCACCGAGAGTACGGGCGTTGGGACTCGTGTCGATGCGAGCGGATGAACCGTACGGTGATGTTGTCGAAGAGCTTCGCCATGTGCTTAATGATCTCGCTGTGTTCGGTGGGCTGAGTCTGAAGCAGCTTCTTGATCACGACCACGCTCTCGGCCACCACCGTCTCTGCAGGACAACACAGCAGGTTCTCACGTAAGACAGAGGGAAGGCACAGAGCCTTCAAAACAGTCTCCACCAGGTCTCTATAGGCCTCGGGGTACCCTCCACCTGGTCTCTTTAGGCCTCGGGGGTCCCTCCACCGGGTCTCTATAGGCCTCGGGGGACCCTCCACCAGGTCTCTATAGGCCTTGGGGGTCCTTGGCCTGAAAACGTTGAAGACCACTGGTCTAGTGGCTTTGAAGAGAGCATTGATAAATGTTTCAGTTCCCCCTTTGTTTCTCAAACTACGTATCTAAGTATCTCACCCCCCCCCCCCCCCCCCCCCCCCTCCAGAAACACCCAAAACTACCCCTTTAACGAAAACACTCAGACGTATTCTATCAATGGAGGCGTTTTTACCGTCTCTGTTGGAGAGCAGCAGCACCAGACCGTTGAGACACGTGTCCGTCACCTCGGAGATGTTGGTGGCACACCGGCCGATGGCCTGAATGGTGGCTGCTGCAAACGCCTTGTCCTGGCTCTTCACGTAGGTCTGACAAAAACACAAGTGAGGCCAAGAAACGGTTATAAAAGTCAGAGTCAATGTGACCCTCGGCTGTTGAAGAAGAAGGAGAAGACAAACCTGGAACTCCCTCAGGATGGTGGAGATGTTGGCTTCGTTGGCCAGGTTGGTCAGGATCTCCAACTGCAAGGATCAGAAGGGAGGGTTGGTCGAAGGATCGGGATCATTTCAAACTTGGGTTTGTGCAGAGGGAAACCAAAAACACCAAAAGTCGCACATGTAAAAAGAAAAGGAGGAGCCACCAGAAGTCACTTTAAGGCCTTTGGTCGTGCCGTACATATCGCCCCCGTGACAAATCTGTGGGAGGAAATCCAAGTTTGTCCAAGAGAACGTGAGAACACATTACAATTTCTCATTTGTGAAGCAGGAAGTCAGCACACTCTTGGCCTTTGTTTTCCAGTTAAGAGCAAGAATAAAATTGCTACTTTTACCTTTAATGAGTCATTTCTTTCATTTTCTACTTTGCATCTGCACTCAGATGGTCAGAAAAGTCTTTGTGAAACCTCACAGTTGAGATCTTTAATGCATTTTATTGCATCACAACCGATATTTAAAAACTTCCAATGATCTGCAGCCTCTTCCACAGGTTTCACATCATTCCACAAGCTCGTTGACCCTTATTGAGTGACAGTAATTGAGACCATATTGTGGTCCAGTGTGTTTACAAACTAAACTGGGATTTACCTTCAGGGTTTTGATGTGAGTAGCGTCTGTAGATCTCACGTAGAAGCTCTTCATGAAGGGCTCGAACATCCCCTGTGTGGAGAGAACTCATGGTGTCAGACGGTTATGCATCTATCAATCAATCGATCAATCAGGACACCATCATCGTCCACAATCACACTCACCTTCCTCTGAATGGACATGGTGGCGATATTCTGCAGCACGACGTACTGAACCTCCCTTTGCACAAGAGAGAGAGAGAGGAGATATCATGGACGGTGGACGGTACATCAGGGCTGACTCAGGAGGAGGTTGTAGGTTCGTTTGGATTACCTGTGGCTTCTCAGGAGTCGGACCAGTGACTTGGTGACGATGCCGACTTCGTGCTGCGGAGCCAAATGCCAGTAGAGCTGAGCGACCGCCATCACCACCTACAGGAGACGCCATTCAGACATTTTCACAGGCTGGCCTCCAGGCAAATCCTTTACTGAAGTAAAAGTACTACAACCACACTGGGAAAATACTCCACTTCAACTAAAAGTCCTGCATTTAAAGCCAAGTAAAAGTATGTATCAGCAAGTAAAAGTACTCATTGTGCAGTAAAGTGTGTAGCTGTTATATATATGATGTTTCTGGATTAATATCACTGCTGCATTATTGTGTATTTAACTTCTTTATGTACTGTTGTTGGTATAATCTACAGCATATTCTATAAGATCATCATAGTGCCTCCGTCCAATCAGAACCACGTACCTCTAAAAAGAAATACAGCCCTGTTTTAGCCAAAGACCATTTTAAAGTTCAGAAAGGAAACACTTCATCCTTCATAAACATTCAACACGAACACATCTGGAGATACGTGGTTTTCACTGGACAGGAAGGGGATTAAAAACTGTCGTCTGAAAAGTAAATTAAGCTGTCAAGACATTTAAGTAAAAATATGAAATAGCAGAAATACTCAAGTTCCTTGAATTTGCATTTAAGTACAGAAGTGGAATAGATGATTAGTTACACCACTGCTTCTCAGCTGTTTTTGGTTTTCCTTGTTGTAACTTGTAAGTGCCCTATTTATCGTAACGTATATTGCCGTCTTCAAAACGCCAAAATAAAATCCCCTCACGAGCGCTACAAGACTCTCTAAAAAGTCATTTTTCAGCTGCACTTTAAATAGCAGGCGGACGTGTGTCCATCATGGCAGACAGCGTGAGGGGGGGGGCCTCCATATGAAGATGGAGGATGTCGCCGTGTTGTCGCGTGTAGAAGACACGGGATGTCACATTTTAATCAACGCTCTCATTCGGGAGCATTTGTCCTCCCGCTGCTGCTCGGCGACAGAGACCTTGAGGCTGCTGGTGATGGAGATCTGCACTCACTCTGTTGTTGCTGTGGGGTTTTATCTTAAAGGTGGGGGGGCAGGTGTGTGTGTGTGTGTGTGTGTGTGTGTGTGCATCCTCGTGTCTTTATGTTTCATGTCCGTGTTGCATTTGTGTAAAGAAGAAAGGGGTTGGTGAATTTTAGTCAAGTAAAGTTAGTTATATAGCTTTTATCGCTAAGAGCGGAGGCCTTGATCAATGTTTATATCTCTAGTGTGTGTGTGTGTGTGTGTGTGTGTGTGTGTGTGTGTGTGTGTGTGTGTGTGTGTGTGTGTGTGTGTGTGACTCACGGCCGTGTTCCGGCTCTGCAGCAGAGGTTTGGTGTTCCTGAGCAGCAGTCTGTGATCCGGATCCATGACGTGAGGTTTGGCCTCCGTCTGGTCCTTTTTCTCCTCGGAGTCGGACTCATAGAACGCCTTCTCGTTGTTCTCGTCAAAGATGGTGCCCTGGAACAGAAAACAGCACGATTCACATCACTAAACCACAAACTATAAATACAAAGACCGTCTCTCTCTCTCATTCATACAGAAGCGCACTTTTAAATGTTGGTGTTATTCAGTTGTTGTTTTTCTATTGTCAACAAATATCATGAAAAAACACAAAAATGTCTCTAAAAACATTTAATCTTCCCCAGACTCAACCCCAGGCTCATGGTTTCCTGCTGAAGATTTAAAATCTTTAAAAAAAATGGGTCAAAAACTGGAAAACCAAAAAAAAAAAAGAGGAAAAGATTCTCAGAACGTTTTTAAAGCAAACATTACTCAAACAGAAGGAAACAGCGTTTAGTGAGGACTATTTTCTGCAGTAGATCATGAGTCAAAATAAGTGTGTGTGTGTGTGTGTGTGTGTCTCATTGATGTGTTTTTAATCATCTTTGGACAACAGCATTTTTCTTTAAAGATGTGTTATTGATTTTTGTTATTTGTCTTTATTTGCGTTTGTATGTTGACATTTATTGTGAAACCGCTGTGAATCTCTGGTAGAAAGACTTTGATAGCTGCTTCCTTTGTGAGGTGGAGGTGTGTTTCAAGTTTCTGGTATTTGTTATATCCATCGTTGGGTTCGGTCTTTTAATGCAGGTTTGTTAAATCCTAAAGTAAAACCAGGCTTGTTCCTTTAAGATTGATAAAGAAAGCATATTCCTCACTGATCTGGCGGTAAGTGTGACATATGAAAAAGCGAGTCTACGGATGTGTTTTTCTACTCCTCACCTCCTTGGAGGGGTTGGTGAACTGCGTCCTGGCGTAGCGCGTCAGCATGGAGATGATGACCACCTGACCCCACTCCTCCACATCCACCAGCAGGTTGCACAGCTTCCTGTAGTTCTTGTGGATCAGGTCGATGCGATCCGGACACACCTCCTCGAACGCCATCACCACGCTGCCGGCCACCAGCTGCAAAACACATAACCAAGGGATGAAGAAGGAGAATCTCACGAGGGAAACGGTTTATTTCTCTCCGGCATCAACGCCGAAGTTAATGGAAGTAGAAAAGGACGCGTAGCAGCTTTTGTTAGACAAATTGAACAAATGCTTTATCTCTTCAGAAAGCCGTAATATAAAGACTCCAGAGAAATAAAAGACTGGTTAACAGATATGACCTTGGTTAAAGAAAAACAACAAAAAAACACAATTATTGCACTTAAATATAACACCACGATGCCAATTTACCACTTTGATAGCAATATACACAGCTCAGCCTCTCAGTAGTTAGCTGTTAATTGGAAGGAAAAGGCTTTGTGCTTTCAAGTTTTAACTCTACACAACCCTTAGAAAGAAATCCATCAGTGAGAGTTTCTGGTGTTTCCTCCCGTACATTTCCCCTCTAAAGGTACAAAACTCATTTTGTTTTCGATCCACGAGAGGAGCGAGCCAGGGTTCCTACACCTTCTTCAAAGTCAGATTCAAGCACTTTCCAAGCATTTCCAGGTGCATTTCCATGCTTTTCCAGCACCTTCCAGCTGTGGTAAACTCCATATTTGTATCAATCCAATCCTCAGTATTCAGTCTACTTATTATGTCACTTGTTCATCACATTAAATGAGATGTTATTGTCCTCTAAACAACCAACATGTTTGGAGACAGCTTTTTACAGAAGGACCACAAATGAAAGGATTTCCAGCACCCGTATGAACCCTAGCCCCATGTTTTAACCCATTTTGCACCCTAGCCCCATGTTTTAACCCATTTTGCTGCCCCCCCTCCCTGCCTGTGAGACTGACATGCCGGGGTATTAATATGCAAACACCATTATCATTGGCAGGCGAGGGTGAAGAGGAAGAAGAGGAGGAGAAAGGGAGCAGAATCTGGTCTTCACAATTAAAGCCTTCTGGCCACCGCTGGCCCTGTGGGAACCCGGTGCATTTACCCATCAGCATTGTCATGAGCCTGCATTGATCGTGTGTGTGTGTGTGTGTGTGTGTGTGTGTGTGTGTGTGTGTGTGTGTGTGTGTGTGTGTGTGTGTGTGTGTGTGTGTGTGTGTGTGTGTGTGCCGTCTGTAGATTCCCGGAGAAATCTGGACCTCATCTCTGAGATAATCAGCTTTCCTGAGATCCGTACACTAATACCGACGCGCGGTTCACTGGAGGATCAGACATCTACATTTTTATGGAATCCCACCGATGTTACGTTTACCCGCCGAGCCGCAGACATTGAAATATCATTAGTTATCCCTTTGCTTTTTCCTGCAATGACAGAGGCAAAATGCTGAACAAAAAGGTTTATTGGTATTTTAAGGTGATTATAGTTGTATTTGCCCAGATTTTAAAAAGAAACTCATCTCATCAATAATTTTATTTGGATAATCAACAAAACATGATATGATAAAATAGGGGACAAATAGGAAGAAGTAGCTTCACAGCAAATTGAAGCAATATCGGCCAATATATCCTTCTGTAACCGCATGCAAAGCAGTCAATTATATTATATATCTATATATTTATATAATTATTTCTTCGGCATGCATCGGCGCTGTGTATTTCTACTCCCCTGGCGTTCTTCCAAGGCCTCTCCCGTCTCCGAGGCGATTACAGGCAGCACCGTTTCCCAGCGCCGGATCCTGCTGCAAGGCTTCGTGCATTCTCCACCAACTTCCCCCATTAGATGCAGCTCCAAGGTAAACTACATGCACCATCAACAAAACTGACACCCCAATCTATGGAGTTCAGCCCCCCCCTCCTCCTCGAACCGTATTATCTACCCTGCATGACAAGCCGGTAATGGAAAAATCACACTAAGCAAATGGTTCTTCTAATAACAATAAATTTCCTATAAAATTATGAAGGGGCCCAAAGCGTTTCCTTGCATCTGTTTTGCTATGAATTCTAATTAGGGTGGCGGGGAGGCAGAGAGTGCTGGGTCATCACGCCAGAGACAACGTACGCCTGTTTGATTGATGGCGCGGCGTGGGGTCGGCCTATCCTCCCGTCGCTCGCTCCTCTCCTCCTCCCTCCTCTTCTCCTCCTTTAAATTAATGGGCATCTCACCTAGCCCCTGATCATACTACACACCCCCTCCTCCTTTCTCTCCTCATTTCAATTTTGCAGAAGGTGCAGGGTGGAGGGGTGGTGGGGGGGGTGTGGCGGTGGGAGGGATCGATCATTTATCTTGTAATGGCTGGATAATAGATCCATCACGGTAAAACAGCTGCACAAACTCCTATGTTGTCTCTGTCATCTGGCCTTCCCCATTTTCTCTTTAAACCACCCTGCCTATAAGCACCCCCCCTCCCCCCCACCCCCCCACCCCCATGTGTCACAGCCATTTAACCAAACAGGCACATCTGTAAAAGGTAAACGTCAGGAGGCCCGGACGATGACACAAACTGGAACAATAACCAAATGTTTCCTTCTCCTACAGGCAGCACACTGACATCGGCTAAATAGCATTCACCTTAATGAATTCACCGACTCGGAGTTAAATTGATTTCATTAACATCCGAGACGGGAAAACTGGGCTCCGACGAGCTGAAAGGTTTCTGGAGAGCCGTCTTCAGCCTGGAAAGCTTGAAGTAAGGAGCCTTCACAGCAGGACAAGCACAGGTGGTGATTAATAACATAAGGAGCAGCTCTGATTGAAATGCATACTAACATGCTGGTCATACGAAGCATGGATGTCATGATGCAGAGTATGTATGTAAGAAACGACCAGATGTTTACCAGAATAGCAAGAATTAGACGTGAGCTGCAGACGGTTTAAATAATTAACTGTTGGGTGAAATAATAATTACGATAAAGGGGAAAAAAGCGGGAGCGCACATATATAATGTACTGCAGAAAACATTACCTTAAAATAATACTGGTAATGTTGATTTACATTCATAAACAATTTTCATTTGAGGGCAGCTCGGACCGGTCATGTGAGAGAGAGAGAGAGACACACACACACACACACACACACACACACACACACACACACACACACACACACACACACACACACACACACACACACACACACACACACACACACACACACACACACACACACACACACACACACACACACACACACACGCACACACAATACAAATAATCTTTAGTTTTGTGGAGGAAAGATGCAAGTTCACGGAATGATGCTTTAATGCAACTAAAAGCATCTTTTCCATCCCTGCCTTTCCAACTCATCCCTTCAACACCCTCATGACATCATCAGGAGGTCATCAGGAGACATTATGAAGCCATCTGAAGACACAGACTCACTCCCTGCATGTTCGGGGGAAATAAGGAAATAAAACGACAGGAACCCCGACGTCTAAATGCTACACGGCATCATAAAAATGCATCACTCGATAGCTATTAAGCATCCTTCTTCTGGCCATTCATCAGCAGCTGATAGTGCTCTCGCGTCCGTGTGATGATAGTGCCCTCTCTCTCTCCGCTTGTGTCCCCAGCCTCGCACCGTGGGCTCCAACAGGGAGAGAAGTCATCCGTCTTCGTTAGCGTCCGAGGCTAAATATGCTATGCATCTGGTAGCCCCCCTCCCTCCCCCTGTTGGCCTGAGCTGCTTTGTTTTGTTTGTATAACGATAGGTATACACTATGAATACATAAATATTCTGTAGCCAGCGTCTACAATATTTGAAATTGCCATTTAAAACTTAGTATTCAGGGTGACCTCGTCATATTAACGTGCTGCCGGCTGACTTCTAATGAGGCTGCATGCGTGGCGTTCTGTGGCCTAAACACAGACATTTGAGAATCCAACTCATTTACGGAGTCCATTGTGTGGAGAGAGAGAGCGAGAGAGATAGAGAGAGAATAAAAAAAAGAGAAGAAGTTGGCCTTTGAGAAAATTAAGCTGACACTAGCATCAGTGCGAAAATTCCTTCCAAATGGACACTTAACAAGGAGCATCTGAAGATGTGTGGGGTTTAAGTGGGTGTTAACAAACCATGGCATTGCCGAATGAGCTGTGGGATGGGGGGGGTGGGGGGGGGGGGGGGTACGAGGGAGAACAGCTTGACTGCGGCGCCCTCCAGTGGTCGGCCTTCTCCCAACATGGCAGAATGTACTATACAGTATAAGGTCGGTACTCACTGTGCTTTTGTCTTTCAGTAATTTCTCTATCACTTCGATCAGCTGCTCTTTCTGGTCCGGATCCAGACTGGAGACATCAGAGAGAGAGAGAGAGAGAGAGAGAGAGAGAGACATCAGAGAGAGAGGGACAAATCAGTCAACTCAGGAAATGGCAATTATTCACATAACAAGAAAACTTGATGAGACTTACAAATTAAATTATGTCCCTCTGTGTGCTCAGAATACAGAGGTGACTGTGTCACATCCAGTGTCGGCGAGAGGGTTTTTATTTCCTTTCCTCGACTTGGACTGACCCGTTCTGTTAGCTACATACAAATAAAAAGTCCTTCTCAACCTTTTCCCTTCTTTTTTTATCATTAAGTAAACCGGCAAACCCTTGACTGAGTGACTTATTTAATGGATGCTTTGCTTTTGAACAACTGATAAACTGTACAATTAAGACAAATAGTGAAGACAAAAACGATCATCAGAGAGGAGTTATTTTAAGGAACTCTTAATATGATTGTTTTGTCTGGATTATGTATTTTAATTATATATATTTTAAGCGCGTTCATACTGAATAAGCTTCTGTTTTGTTGTTTTAATGGCGTGCTTCTCTAATGCAGGTTTAGGATGAGAACTTGTGTTCCTCATGCCTGATCCCTGAAAGGTTTTACTTGATATCTTGATCCAAACTTTAAAAAAGAATGTTTTAGCTTTCTTCATAGAAATAAATAATAAATAGCTGCAACAAGTCGATTAATCGATCGGCAGAAAAATGTATCCGCAATTTTTGGGATGATCTTTTAATTGTTTTAGTCCTTTTTCAAACAAAATATCTTCTCAAATGTGAGTTGCTGCTCGTATTTATCATATCTGATTCTAAAGTGAATACTTGGAGGTTTTCTACTCTTGGTTGAATAAAACAAACAATTTTAACACATCAGCTGTTAGGCTTTGAAATGGATGCAGCCCCTACAATAGTCACGACTTCATTCATTCCACTGTGAGATATTTTAAGGGATTTAACAGTAGAAGGTCAAATTACAGACCTCGCCTTCTCGTCTCTATAAAATCAAATACTCAACCGATCCATTCAAGTTCAGCTTTACGACTTTGCTCAGTATTTCAAGCAGCGATTCATTCTTTGATCCAAGCCGGTCTTTGTCTGATAAGAGTGAGATAAGTGCAGGGCAAAGCCCCTTGGACCAACATTACACAACATTTACTGTGGCTCGGGGGCCGGGAGGTGGAGAACCAGCCAGGTGACGCTGCTCCATCAGAGGCGTTACCTGTAGAGCTTCTGGATGGCGTGAGCTGATGTCTTCCTGACGTACGGGGACAGGTCGCCCGCCGCCTCCTTGATGGCCAGCATCATGATGGGGACGATGATGGAGACCCGGATACTGGACAGAACCCGCAGAGCGCTGGCTCGGATTAACTGGTTCGGTTCCTGCCGTGGAGAGACATAATAATAATCAGAACTAATAATGATGACTGTATTCTAGCTGGATAAAGCCTCTGAAAGCTGTCTGTTAACAGAACAGTGAGGTCATCGTGTGTTCCCCGTAATGTTCCCCGTAACGTTCCCCGTAACGTTCCCCGTAACGTTCCCCGTAACGTTCCCCGGTGTAGAAGCTTACCTTGAGGGCCCGCTGGAAGGTGCTGATGGAAAGCAAAGCCAGGTCCTGCTGCTCTTCTGCGTACCTCACCAGGTACACGTACACCAGCTTCTTAAGCTGCAGAGGACAATTAAATCAAACGGCATGTAAATGGAAGCAGCTGTAAGGGGGGAAATTAAAAAGTTCAGCAGGTTCATGTTCTTACATCTAAGACGGTATAAGGAATAAAAGGAACAATAAGGAACAGGAAGAGCCTTTTTCTCTGCTTGGTGTTGCTTATTTTATTATTTCATGTAGGGAGGGGGGGTTCCTGCCTCCATATCACCAGCAGCAGAGTGTTGTTTCAGGCAGAGACACATTACATATTTGTCTTCCTTTTCAGAAATCGTCACTGCATTATTCTGTGTTTTTGGCTTCTTTTCTGGCAGGAAAGCCTGAGACAACATTTATCCTGCTTTCCGACGGGTTTAACTGTCGGTCAAAGGTTTCTCTCTGCTGGTCCACACATTCAGGAAGAGCAAAAAAAAAAAAAGCAGAACTAAGAGAGTCGATTGTTTTGCCCCCATGAGGCTGGAAATACAAGTGGTTATGAGAAATGATGATTTACTTCAGGAACAATTTATAATTTAATTAAAAAGTGCTTTAAGGTCGAGGTCAGGGGTGAGGTTACGTTTCAGGCACACGATCGCCAAGAGTTTAATTAGCAATCAGCACGGTGCTTTTTCTAATGGGGGGGGTATTGACCTGCAGCAGCACTCCACAGTTCTCAATCATCGTTCTGGTCATTACCGCTGGAATTAACCGCATTACTCACTATAAAAACGGGGAGACACAACACATCTGCCCTCCAGGATCTGGTTTGTTTGACCACAGAAGCACACGACTGATTTCAAAGGAGCGCTACGACTCGATTCATAATGTATCTGGTCTTTTGAGTGTTAAAATGATTATTTTAGAAATTAATAATGGTCAATGCTGCGAACGATCCTGTGCTGTTTTCTTTCTAATTAGCGCTCCGATGGCCGGCTGCCTGGCGGTGACGAGGGGAGAGAAGGGGAGGAGGGTGGGAACACGAGCAAGAGGCCATTTTTGAGTTGAGATACACTCGAGTGTGGAAGAGAAGCCGAGGGAGAGAACGGGCGCTACCTTTAGCAGCTGGTGTGTTTGAGGCGGCAGAGAGAGGAGACGTGACTGTGGGCTCGCTGCCGCCAATTACATCCTCCCACCTGCTCCCCTTCCCCGCCACGAGCTGCCTCGGCTGCACGCCTCGCACACGGCGCCGGTGCTTCAGCCCCCCCCCCCCCACCTGATTATTCTGCTGCCCGCTAATCAATATTCACAGGCTACGGGCATGGGAACCCCTCTCGAGCTGTTGCTTAGTGTGTTGGGTCATTCTCTGTAGCGGTCTGTGCACAAAGCTGCACGGAAACAACCTTTACAGTGTTTTTATCCTGCTACTGCACAAATAACACCTTTTCCAAAGCAAATTCAAGCACTTTTCAAGCATTTCAAGGTGCATTTTCATTGCTTTTCCAGCACCTTCCAGCTGTGGTAGACTACATATTTGTATTAGTGTCAAGCAAAGGGAGATTCTGCTTTAAACTATATGAAACGATGATGGTATTATGTGTTGGGGCTGATAATGTCCTGATATATTCACTCTACACTTTTCTAAACTTTTTATTTAAAAAGATGTTAGCTCGCAGTTCTGTTTTATAACCACATCAAATAATTACTGTTACTCTTATGTTCATTAATTATTGCTTTGTTTATGATGACCCTCTTTTTCCCTCCTTTTGTAATATATTAACTGTGATTGATTAATTCGGCCACTTTCATGAGTAAAACTCACGGGAAACTGCAAAGTACGCAAAAGTGTGGAAGTATGCATACTTTGTTCATATTACTGGTGCATATGATTGATTGTTCATTTGTATAAAAGAGACGTTGTTCTTACATTGTGCTATTTAAACAAAAATATATCTAAATATATTTATTTAATGTCATTACTCTTGTTTTAAGTGTGTCTGCTTGTGTACAAATGGAAATAAATGCAAACTAAATGGAGAAATAGCTTTCAAACGAAGCTGGAAGAGGAAGTTCCTCTGTGACGTCACGCAGAGCACCCACATGCCGTGGCACACGAGAATCACATGAATCATAACAGTCGTGGTGAAGATGACAAACAATAATGATGTTTTTTCCCCATGTGATGGATTTCTTCATGCTGTCATACCTCGATGTTCTTACTCGCCACGTTCTTCACGACGGCCGGAAACAGCTCCGAGGCATTTTTCCCTTTGGCGATCAGCTGAAAACAAAAACAAAAAAACTATTTCATCCACCCGTTTTTGTCGGCGATATTAAACTGAACGCATTTTAATTCCCATGATGCACCTCACCCCAACAACCCTCTTCATGGCCTCCAGTTTGAGCGACTCCTTGTTGCTCTCCAGCATCTCTTTAAGGTCTTCATTCCTGAGGACAGAAAACAGCAGAACTTATATAAATGTACCTTCACGGTCAGCAGACCGGCGGCGGTGTGAATAATACAACATCTGTGTCGGCTTCACAGATTACAGGACACACAAGCGACGGGGGTCACGTTGGCCCGTCACACCCAAACAGGTCAGAACATTGTGGGGTTGATGGGAAGCGAACAGAACCAATCAAATAGCAGGAATCCCTAACGATGCAACAACAACAACATGCGTGACACCACTTTCCAACGAAGATTCCTGCAGTCACGTGACCTGACCATGCTAGGCTAATGCTATTGTGCAAATACACAGCTTGTTTGTTCACAACACAGAGGATAAACAGAGCAGGTCATATCCAGGTGGAAGAGAACATGTGGGATGGATGAGCATCTGTAAACTTGTTTGAGACACTTTTCCCCCCCCAAACTAAAATAGCTTGAAAAACTAGTCTTGTATATGTTGCACACTTCGTCTGTCAAATTAGCAATTCATGATATTTTCTCATCATTTGACGTAAGAATAGTAAATTAAATAATGCTACACGCTTAATAGAAGGCTTGACATGATCCCATCATCGGAATCGGCCGATAGCATTTCTTTTAAGGTATTCGACCCTAAAAAATCCCGATCGGAGCACCTTCATCACGTTTTTTTTCTTTCTTATTTCATCAAATGATACGTTGTGACTTCATACAAATCCTATTCATCTTGCAGCACCATCTTTTTAAATAACTAAAATATTTTCCTGGATTTTGAAATTTCCAACTTTTTTTTAACTAAACAAAAAGTTCAGAAACTAATATTCAAGTTATTTTAAACACTGAAGAGCGATGTTTCTCTTGATTATTAAATAATGCGAGCTTAAATTATGGTGAAAGCAAATAGAAAAAAAAAAGCCAGTTTACAGTCCGTCCCGTCAGGGTGCTGTGGGTCTTACTACAGTACCCGGTTCTCTGGGTCTCCTTGGGGACCCCCTCGGTCTGAGTGAGGGCCTGCTCTTCCTGACTGGGCTCCGTCTTCAGCGTGAGCTGCAGGTTCTCGGCGGACACCAGCGCCGTCCTCATGGCTCCCACCGCCTCAGAGCGCAGTGAAGAGAAGCCGACCTCCATCGCCGGCCGGCGTTTCCTCCCCGGGGCTCCGAATAACTCAACAACGCGTGTTACACGTCTCCAAACTAGTAACTGGACGGATGATTACTTTCCTTCAGGCTGTGTGCCCTGTGTGTTTACAGCTGCCTTCGTCTCCACTCCTTGTTCATAACGTGTCACCGCCGGGGGGAAGAGTGGAAAAGCAGTGTGCCTTGTCCTTCCTCTTCTCTCGGGCCAAAAAGTCACAAGATGCCCCGCTAATGGCCAGTCATGCCGGAGGGTAGTGCCTTCTTCCTCGCCCGATGAGGACGCTCCTCCTGCTGTAGTTCCTCCTGAAACAACCCTTCTGCTCCAGCTCTCCTCAGGTTGGTTACTCCTATCTTCTCCTTCATGTAGGTTTATTCCTCCTCTGGGAAAGCGAGGCTTCAGGCTTACGTGTACGTGTCTCTCTGTGTGACTGTGGTCACTTTCCCTCTGGGGGAGAAAAAAAGAAAAAGAAAGGAGGGCCTTATCTCCACTGGTGGGTAAACACCAGGCTACTTTTCATCACCTCCACTGCACAGTAATCCGCATAGAGAACACAGAGCCGGCTGTGCCAACAGGACGAGGCCCACGTCGGTGATAACGGCCAGCTGAATGACAGGAAGTAGACCTTTAAGATCTGAACGCCACAGGAGGACTTCTGAAAGGGTGCAGGATTTGTTTCCATACGCTTTTCTTTTGGGAGTTGATGTACGAGTCCACTCATAACAACGCTAACGTGTTATATGTATAATATGTGTCGTCGGTAGTTTAAAGCTTAACTTCTTGGGTGAATGAATGAAAATGTATTTCAGACATGAAAAAAAAAAAAAAACAGACGTTAAATAAATTACTCCATGACGCAAAACAAAATTGAAAGCATACTACAAAACATATTCCCATAACAATTATTGAAATGTCTGAAAAGGAGTAGGAAGAAGTTTCAACTTGTTTCTTGAACAACTAATTAATGCATTTGTTTTGCAATTCACCAAATTTGTAATAAACCCTTAATGAACACATACAGTTTCATGTAAACAGTCTGAGACTATTTAATATTAAGGTTTAACCATGCACAAGCTGGATTTCCTTTTGTGTGGCCGCCGGCTGCAGAAACAAGCTAAACACAACCGGGACATTTTTGCATCCTAAGCCAACACTTAACAAAAAAATGTTATTATTATTCCTTTATTTCCCTGTATGGTATCCAGGTTTTTCATTTTCCTAAGTTCAACATACTGAATCAGAACCACTTAAGTGCAAAACAACAGCCGTAGTAAACATCCGTGCATCACTCTCACAAAAGCCAAACGTGATTATGAGATTTGTTTCCTTCGCTGCCGAGTTTATTATAACGCCGTTTACCCGTGGCAGTTCCCCTAATGAATATTAATCACAAGCCTGCCACGTGCGTATCCGTCTCATTCAACGCCACGGCGTTATGTATGTGAAGACAAAACCAACTTGATTTGACCATCGTTAGTTTAGCTCCTGTATTTGTTTTTTTCTTCACCAAATCATACAAAAGGACTGTATTTTTAGTTGGTGTCGGTGGAAATCATACACATGCTTTCATTAAAAGTCAAGGAGAGATCACAGATGATGGCTTTCACAGCTGGATTTTATAAAGAGGATTTAACCAGAACTGTAAAACAAGGTTTTGGTATTTTAATAAAATGCAGAATAAATAAATAAACATATTTTATTGAGAACATATTGGTATAATCATGTAGCTTTTTGTCAGTAGCCTGAAAATGTAAAAAACAAAAAAAACAAAACATAAAAATAAGCAACAGGAAGTCAATTTGCGGTGTTTAGATAAATGTTTGTGTACCTGTAGTCTGTGAACAAAAGTGCAAAACGTTCCCGTGTTTGACACACTGACCTCACTTCATCAATCAAAGCATTCAATGAACAAGTCAATAATACACCTCCTCGTTATTCAGATTCTTTGCAGTCCTTCTTGGTTGACCTTTCTACAAGGAGATGTAGGCCAAAATAAAAAAAACAAGCTAAAGACCCTGTTATGAGGACAAAATTCTTACTTTTGCAGCTCAAATACAACAAATCCATAGAACCCAAACCACTCAGCCACAGTGAAATATCCTTTTTATAACACAGATCATTAATCAGTCACATGCTCGTATGCCTCACTAAGGCCTGGAGGGTTCAGTCAGTCAGGGGAAAAAAATGCCTTTTAGACTACTACGGTGCAGGAATGTTGCTGTGTGCTTCACACGTGACAAACATTAGTTGATTCAACACGAGGAGGCCCTGCATCCTAAACTCAACTTTAATCAGCAAATATGCAACACACAAAAAATGCTGAGGAGGACAAAGATCGTGCTTATAGGTCTGCGCATTGTGAATTGTGTGCAAACAGAAGCATTATTCATGTCTTTTATTTTGCCTTCTGGTGTCTCAGTTTGGGCCTGGAAGCAAGAAAACATATGACCTAGCCTCGCCTAAATGGGCAGAATGTCATGTGAGACAGCCAAAGAGGTTCACTTCAGCATATTAAGCAACATTTTAACATGTCGGCAAAAAGAATACCGCAGAAAATATATTCATAATGGGCCAAAATCGTGCTGGAAAACCTAAATCACAAACGTTTTGTGCGGAATTCAGGACATTTAGCAAAACATTTTATTTTAACATATATGTTGTTTTCTAAGACTGAGCTGCTCAAAGCTACACCTGTGGAGCTCATGTGGTGTGCAGTTTTTCTCCCACTCAGAAGGTATTAAACCAGAGTGGCTAAGCTGCACAAACACTGTTTTTTTTGTTTTTTTACAGGAAATTACAAAATGCAGAGGATGCTTCCAGTGATGTGTGGCTGCCCTCTAGTGGCAGGTTTCTGAGTTTGACACTAGAAACATGCTGACAATCCAGTTTCACTTCTATACAAGTGATTAAACATGAAGTTAATGTAGAAAAAAGAGTAAATACAGAAGAAATGTCATCTCCTCTCAAAGATTTCATTTTTCTGTTTGGCCTGTAAAAACACTTGGACACCCACACGGCTAAATCAGAAACTGATTTGGTGTTTTGGGACCAAAGGGGTTTCATGTCTCTCCATGAATCTACATCCGGGTAAGATAATAACATGCTTAGACTCACTTGGCCAAACATATTTAAGGTGGTTTAAAAAATAATATCCGTCACCTGGCTGCGAATACACCTTCCACACACAAACCTGTGCATATTAACGTGACCGTATAAATAAACCACTGATCACAGTAGAAACCCGGCAGTAGCTCCACAACAGTCTGTGCATATCACTGCTAACAGTGTAATTTACGGTAATCAACACCGGATTAATTCACCCAGACCAGTCAAAGCGTGTTCGTGTCGTCCACCTGCAAGCTGAGATGCATTTTTCCTCATTTCCATAAAAAGTATGAACCCGTTGGCTCATTTTGATTTAATACGCATCATAATGACAAATTAATATATTTTAGGGGTACAAATTTAATTTGATTTACATAAATTTGACCTATGAAAAATGAAAAGAAAGAGTTTGGTATATTTATATATACAACTAAAGAAGCTTTTCTCCAAAGTAGGGTAACTTTCTGTCTGCTCATTAATACTGGAAACACGTGTGTGGAGTAAATCACTACTGTACATGCTTTATGAAGCTCTGTGCAATCATTAGACACTCACTGAGCTGCTTCAAGATTTGTTAATCAGTCCGTCATTGTTGTTTCGATTGACTTCTTCCTAGTCTCATTGCCGCAAATAACTATCTATGATTATTTTTTGATGGGCTTGCAAAGACACCAAATGGCCGTGTGCACCTTTTCAAATTTTTCCAACAAATTCCGAAAATACATGGGAAAAACTTTTACTATAAAGTACTGGATAATTCATAGTAAATATCGTGTAGTTATATATATAAACATGCACTTCTATGTTCTTACCTATAGCACTTTGATCGTAGCACTGTTGTACTTAAGGTATCCTTGCTGAACAGCTACTACTTTAACACTTGTTTCTATTTGTCCTCTCTTACTTCATCGGCAATATGTTGTAGTTTCTTTCTTTCCACAAATGTACTTATTGTAAGTCGCTTTGGACTTTGTGTTGTTGTTCTTTTTACTCTTTAAAAAATATAATTAATTCACAGGGTTACCTAAAGTATACAGTTTATAAGGTACGTCTTGATAAAATCAGTAGTATGACACTAGAAGTGGGCATTTAAAAGCATGCTACCGTTGAGAGCTAACGAGATTAGCATTTTAAAGAGGACTGATATCGAGAGCTAACAAGATTAGCATTTTAAAGCAGGCTAACGATGAGAGCTAACGGTGCCGACAGTAAGCCTAGCTTGTTGATGATGCTGCTGACGTCTTGTTAAGTCGAAGATAGCATCACAAAGTTAATCACAAGCGGGCTAACTTTAACGCAAAATGACCGATACCGACGGAACGTACGCGTTTTTTTTTTTTAAAGCTAGCTTACTTTTTGAAGTCGGCGCTGAAGAGTCCGAACGCGGAGCTGGACGAGGTCTGGGTGCTGTTGGAGTCCAGTCCGGCGGCGGCTTCCACGGCAGCCTCCGCTCCTCCTTGGTCGTTGTACAAGGCGGTCGTCGACATGTTTGAATTAAAACAACAACCGTCTTCCCCCCTCCCTCGCGATAAAGTGAAGCTGCGCTTTCAAACGCGGAACAGCTTCTAACGTGTAAAACGTATAGTTTCTTTGCTGCAAAGTCCAAAAAACTTCCTCCGAGATTTTCAACCCAACTTTTTTTTTTTTTTTTTTTTTACACACACACACACACACACACACACACACATACAGTACCGGAAGTGTGAGTTGGACAAGTTGTCACATGACATGACGAAACATAGATGTAAACTAACCTAGAAAATAACGCGTTTAGAATGTTTTGGATCTATGTCAAAAACGCCCCCTCCTCCAGGAGTCTTTGTGTTGCCAAGGCAACAACGGTTCTACTCAGAGAAGACAGGAAGTGAATCATTTGCGTACTCGTACAAACGTTTTTTACGTAAAATACCAACAAAAAAAGAGCTCTTCTTGCTCGTTTTTATGGTAATTTTTTTAATTCAAATGTTTATTGAAATCGAAATTGGAGTACATTATACAGCACAACATATATACATCATTTTTTTTCTTTAAAAAAAAGACAAGAATAAAAAATACAAAAATCTTGCTCGTTTTTAAGAAATTCAAAGTAACAACACAATGATATTACTTTTAAGAAAGTAACACTAACTTAACTTAACTATATATGAATATTTCCCCACTTGACAATCCTTTTGAATCGATGAAACCTGTAAACGTGTTGATTATGCCATGTTTGAATTGACCATTAAACAAATATTTATTAAAATAATAATAATCATACATTAATAAATCCTTTTCAATCTTCTTTCCAAAAAGTAATTTAAGTTGTCAAATAACCATAGTGGAGTAAAAACAAAAGAAGCACAATCTTTTCCCACCATTGGTGTATCTAGGGCGCAACGTTTCACAATAAAAATAATAAAAAATTTAAAGAAATAATGTAATGACATACAACATACAGTAACTAATTCTTTTTAAGATACTAAGTCAATATTTTTGAGAAACATTATATTCTAGATTTTCAATCTTCTTTTCTGAAAAGTGATTTAAGTTGTCAAATAACCGTAGTGGAGTAAAAAAAGCACAATATTTTTCCCACCACTGGTGTATCTAGGGCGTGACGTTTCGCAAAAAAAAATAAAAATAAAACAAATTCATAATTAAAAAAAAAAATTAAAAGGCCTAATATTTTTCCCATCATTGGTGTACCTACGGAGTGACGTTTCACAAAAAAAATAATAAAACAAATTCATAAATTAAAAAAAAAAAAAAAAGCATTATATTTTCCCATCATTGGTGTATCTCGGGTGTGACGTTTCACAAAAATAAACAAATAAATAATAAATAAATCAAAAATCAGCGTAGGATTCTTTACTTCCGCCTTGCCACGTGATCCGCTGCTGGTGACCAATCCCGATAGTATCTCTGGACACAGCCAACGCTTCACCGCCGGACACATCTCGCGTCTTCTACCTCAAAGCAACAGTCTTCTTCTTGGGGGGGGTGGGGGAGTAGCTCTCTTTAACTTCACCTATAATCTTTTTTTATTTATATATTTAGAGACACATCTCAACTGGAAACCTCCCCCAAAAAGGAGAGAGAATGTCAGACTTCGACAGCAACCCGTTCGCGGACCCGGAGACGAGCAGCCCGTTTCAGGTGACGTTCGCTTAGCTACGTTAGCCATGTTAGCATTTTAGCTTGTGCCGTTATTTCACATTAATAACAACGTTACTAGCCGGACACTTTATGGCTCCTTGCTAAGCAGCTACAAGGAGTGTACTTGGGCTTAAATATAGTAATAGTAGCAGTGACGTGTATTCACTTGTTGGTTAGGGTTTAGTTTCGGTCTGTCACTTCGTATCGGTACACTTTAGTGTGACATAACATGTCAGGTGAAGGTAGCCGCGTTAGCTAGCTAGCCAGCTAGGTGGCTAGCTAGCTGGGTGTCTACTAAGCCTTCCTTGTGATACAGCAGGGCGTTGTGCTGTTTTAACTCTTATCCTTAAAACACTTCATGCTATTTTGCACCTTTTTATTTTTTAACTTTCAACCTGTACATTCACATGTTTGTATTTGTTTAAGTAGATACATTAAACTGCTGTTATACATGTTCCTGTTTGATAATAATAATAATAATAATTTAAGAAGATACTCTAAACTGCTGTTATACATGTTCCTGTTTGATCATAATAATAATAATAATAATGATCATAATTTTTTAGTAGATACACTAAACTGCTGTTATAAATGTTAATGTTCCTGTTTGATAATAATAATAATAATAATATTAATATTATTATTAATCTATTTTTTAAGTAGATACTCTAAACTGCTGTTATACATGTTCCTGTTTGATTATAATAATGTTTTTTTCCAAGTAGATACACTAAACTACTGTTATAAATGTTGTTTGATTATAATAATAATAATCAGGACATAATGGGAGGTCCATAGTACAGTAAAACAAAGTACCACAAAAAAACACCCCAATTAATATATAGTACAATTCCTATAAATAAACATAACATGATCGCCATGTTGGACTTTCTATACCAAAACAACATCTAGATGATGATAATAATAATGCTGCCTTTTAAAATGGCTTTGTTTAATATAATTTCTTTTTTTCATACTTCAATGTTTCTTACTGTGCATATGATAATAAACGCTTTGAATTGAATAACTCCGGACTTAAGGGAGATGATACTTGCATGGATGCATTTAATTGATTTGTCTCTCCAAAGAGAGCAGAACATACATTCTCCACCCGCATGCCTTTGGCTTTATATATATAAATAGGTATTGATCTATAGACTGACTCCTGTTAACTGTGACCTGTCATGGTGGATCATGTGATCATGTGCTTTATGGTGTCCTCCTCCCTCAGTAAGTCTGTAGAGGTGTTTGCACTCGATGTCATCATCATCACATCAGGTGTAAACACCAGGGCAGCGGCTACTTTTCAATTTTCATCGCAGTCATTGATCAGTCAAGCAAATATTTTGACAATCAATTAAGTGTTTTAGCATAAATGCCAAAACGTCCCTGCATCCTGCAACTCAAATTATGAATAGTAGCTGATTTTCTGGATATTTAAATTAATATCTTTGGACCGTTTTCATTATGGATTAAACATACTATAAATCACATCTTTAAAATGACAAAAAATAATACTAGAGCATCTGCAACTATTTGTGAGATTACAAGTTATTTTAAGTAAACAGAACAAACATTTGAATGTACCATGTTCTCACTATGAGAATGTGCTTCTTTTCTTGGTCTTCTATGACAGTAAATGAAGTATTCTCGGGTTTGGTCAGATAAAACAGTAAATGAATGCCAGCACCCTTTGCCCTAGGATACAAAGGTTATGTCCTTCATACAATACGAAGAATAGCAAATCTAGCAGCACTTCTCGTACTCCTAATATAAAAATGAATCGTCAGGTGATCACCCAATTCATTTCCTGTATAGATTATGGCACAGACATTCCTGTGCATGACCACAATAAACGATCTCCTCCCATTTAAGAGGCTGTAATGTTTCACAGAAACTTAAAAAAGTCTTCCACCGGCAGGCGGATCCTGTCGGCTCGCTCTGCCCGATCAGACACATGGAAAGTGAATTATTCAGGCTGCCTCATTAACATACTGACATGACGAGTGAAACCCGGCTGCTCTGCCATTTTTCTGTCACTTCTTGGCTCACTCTTC
The DNA here is from genome assembly GCF_963514095.1 of Eutrigla gurnardus. NCBI lineage: Eukaryota > Metazoa > Chordata > Actinopteri > Perciformes > Triglidae > Eutrigla > Eutrigla gurnardus. Next base: position 17,077,132 of record NC_139930.1, read on the forward strand.
CTCCTTTTTTTGTCGCCTGAAGAGAAATGGAGCTTTGTTCCCTTCTCTGAGCTATCTTCAATTCTTCATGAAATCATATGGTGCCGTCATGGTGACATGTGGTGCTCGCATCCCCGCCGGCGCCCTTTTTTCCTGCTAAAATGTCATCAATCCCAGTCAGTCATGCATTATATTGTCGTCGCCACCAGGTGATTATGTATTCAGTGGCGTGTGTGAGTGTGTCTGTCCGTCCACGGTGGTTAAGACATCTGCATGGATTAGAAACGGAAAGCTTATCTGTTGCATCTGTTGGCATTTTAGAAACTTGTGGGGGTTTTTTTAGTAGATGTCAGGCTGTACTTTTCTATTTCACACCAAACTCAAACCACTGTGGTGGTGATATGATGGCTGACTTGGCTTTGTGGTGTTGACATGTGATCTTCCCTTCACCCATGCACGACTACATGGTGTGTTGCGTATATATATATATATATATATATATATATATATACCACCACAAATAGAATCTGATTCTGTGGCAAACACTGCAGCTTGATCACAATGCCTCTTTTATTCCCACAAGTTTGCGCCTCATTAGGTGAAAGAAAATCCATAAGCGTGAAATTGGCTTCCTCCTCGCAGGTAGACAGACGTGCAACAGGTGGATGTTTTTTTTGTATTTTTGATTTTCTTCATTTTCTGTAACTGTAGATGTCGAGGGTGAAATACTTGGTGAATATGCATGTGTTTCTTTGGCTGCGCAATCGGGCGACATTAAACTTTAAAAGACAGCACACCCTGAAATATTTATCACCCTGGTCTGGTGACAAGTTGCAGTGTGTGTGTGTGTGTGTGTGTGTGTGTGTGTGTGTGTGTGTGTGTGTGTGTGTGTGTGTGTGTGTGTGTGAGAGGGTTGGAAGCAGTGGAAGAGATGCTCCCAGAAACGTAAAGAGTCAGAGAGACTAAGCGAGAGCACCAGTTATCAGGGCAGCGCTGCAGGAATACGCAGATTTGGATGTTGATCTGGAGCAGCGATTTGAATGAAAGTCGTGCGTGACTGACAGCAGCTGATGGTAAGATCAAAACGACGACGCCTGCAGGAGTGGAAGCTTTCATTATCACATCAGAAGATATGAAACGATTCCACTTCTTTAAGTCTGTTCGCTGATCTTTGATAGTTGAAAACGCCTCGTAAGTAAACATAGTTGAGCTTTTGCATCAGCCTTTATTCCACTTAGTGTGTGTTTACATAGCTCCTCGTTAAAAAACGGGCACTCCAGGTTGTTTGAGTTCGCTCGCCTTTGCAAATCAAGAATGTGCCTAAAAGGATCGGAGCACTTTTGCAGCTTTTGTGGCACTTTTCTACTAGAAAAACACATTTATTTCTGTCTCTAGCAGCCTTCCTCCCCCCCTCCTCTTCCTCTTCTGAGACTCATGGACTTTAGTTATTTATAGCCGTCTTCCTGTGAAAATTATTGGAATCATCGTGTCTTTGCCAGTATTGAATTATAGCCTGTTGCGTTTTGAATAAAGAGGGTTGTGTGGCCTCATCTGACAGAATAATGGAGGGTTTTTACCGATAAGACGTTTCCACGGCTGTCCTCAGTGAAAACACAAGGAGGCAGACACATGACTGCTCTCATATCCAAACAGCTATTCAGAACATTTCATTTTCTACCTTTTTTATTTATCAAGATGAATTGAAAGTGTTATTTGTTTTTCAGGATCCATCAGTGACACAAGTACGGCAGGCGGCTCCTCCGGGGTTGGAGGAGTACAATCCCTTCACGGACGCCAAACCGGTGAGTACTCCAACATCCAGAGGATCGCATAGCCATAATGGTGACTTTTAATTAAAACGTGTGTGGAATTGGGAAATAAGACGAGTTTAACAAATTGTGCGAATAATATATTTCGGAATTACAGTCAATAAATCGGCCAAAAAAAAGGCCTCAGTTTATTATTAAGTCATTATTTTTCATACTTTAAATTGTATTTTTTCACAAAAATGAGGAAAGAGGAACTAAATGAAAACCAGACCTGTTTTATGTTAAATATATATTAATATTGTAATCGCACAGATCGCAAGAAAGAAGAAATATGTTGTTCAACTATTCAAATTTAGATCTTTTCCCCCGATTTCTTTCGTCCATTTCTTTTTCTAGTAAAACATTGGATAGTTTAACCTTTTCAGGCCTCTTAAAGCCGTTCGGATAAATTGATCTGAGAAGTTAATTGCCAAAAAAAATCAGTCTCTCTGATTGAACTGCTTACAACTCATAAACAACGAGTTCACACTTGATCGTTAGGAAGCTAAATCTAAACAAGCTTTTAACAGGCAGTTAATGTGTTGAAAAAGACCAAGATATATGGTTGAGAGCTCTGAAAAAAGCTAGTAAGTGGACCTTTTTATATTACTGCTAATACTGTTGGGGTTTTTTTGCATAGTATTTATTCTTTTTTTGGCTATGAACAATTAAAACGTAATTAATTCAGTCATTTTTATCCTAACTTGAGGAAACAGTTGGTAGTTCTGATTGTATTATTGAGAAAAAAGACTGTTTCATGTGTAGATTCTTTGCATCGTGAACGCTGATGAAGAGGGTTCATCTATAAATGCGTACATGTGTTCCTCCGTAGATGCCTCCCGGTATGGCGCCCAAGAGCGCGGCGCCCACCATCAACACGCAACCCGCCATCATGAAACCCACAGAGGAGCCTCCCACCTACTCACAGGCTCTGGGACAGGTAACACACTCTTCTTATCGTGATGTTATCACGCGTCTGGCTAATGATTCTCTATTCAAGGCAGGAAATACAGCAACGTGACAGCTGGTTTCATGCTGAGTTTGTGGACAGGAACGAAGCTCAGCAGGAGGCTGTTGCTATCTGGGAAGGGGGGGGAGGAGAGAGGGAGAGAGAGGGGAGGGAGACATAGAGAGAGAGAGACAGGAAGAGAGAGAGAGAGGGAGACACGGAGAGACACAGACAGACACAGAGAGAGAGAGTAATCCAGATGTGGTGTGATGTCATCTGGTTTTCGTCGTCATGGCTCCAGGAAACACGTTGTTGTGACGTTTCTCCTGCTGGTGTAGAGGACTGGGTTGATTCTGATTTGTGTGTGTGTGTGTGTGTGTGTGTGTGTGTGTGTGTGTGTGTGTGTGTGCAGGAGCAGTCAGGAGCCGCCGCTGAGCTGCTGAGGCGACAGGAGGAGCTGGAGAGGAAGGCCGCCGAGCTGGACCGCCGGGAGAGAGAGATGCAGTCGCTCAGCGCTTCAGGAGGTCAGCACCGGGTCACGGGTCACGCCCCCAGACTCAAGAACCGATCTTCTCATTTAACTCAAGAAGGCAGTATTTAAAAAAAAAAAATACAACTATTACCGAAGAATAAGAGTATTTACAAAAAAATACAAGTATTTACAAAAATAAGAGTATTTCCATCCATCCATTGTCTACCGCTTATCCTGTATTCAGGGTCTTGGGGGGGCTGGGGCCGATCCCAGCTGTCATTGGGCGAAGGCAGGGTACACCCCGGACAGGACGCCAGTCTATCACAGGGCCGACATGTAGAGACAGATAACCATTAATAACAGTATTTCTAAAAAAAAAAGTAAAAATACCGACCCATCCCTATAAATTCCCACATCTTTGTCTGTTTGAAACCAGTCGGCACACACACACACACACACACACACAGGTCATCTTCATTGTATCTCACTGCCAAACGTCCCATTTAAAGGTGTTTGAATGTTCTTCTGCTGTTCCAGGCAGGAAGAACAACTGGCCCCCCCTCCCAGAGAAGTTCCCCGTGGGCCCGTGTTTCTACCACGACATCACCGTGGACATCCCTGTAGAGTTCCAGAAGACCGTCAAGATCATCTACTACCTCTGGATGTGTGAGTGGCTCACCTGATATTTACTGCACTGAGGCAGTTTACAGTAAGAACAAGGAGAAACCAGAGATCTCTGAACAGTCAGTCAGTTCATCAATCAAGAGAGATGATCACATAATATTTCCATTTTGATCATATCCAGGAATGGACGTCAAACTGGAACAGGATTATGGATTATTATATTTATAATTTATAATATATTTATATATATGGATTAAATGGGTGTTGTCCTGCTCGAGTTAATCATTTTAAACACAAACATGGTTCGTACATTTCTTCTTATGTGATGCTTAATGAGTTTTTCCAGTGAGTTTTTTTTATTCGACCCCCTGAATAAGAGTCTCTTCTGTCATAAGGGGAGTAAAACTGTGGAATTCTGGGAATGAATGAGAAGTGAGCGCGTGACGAGGGCACGTGGTGCAGTCATGTGGTCGGATGAAGCGCCTCGGTCACATGATTTCAGATGCAGACCTCTGAGAGCAGCAGCTACTCTCCCTCTCTTTCTCCGGTTTCAGAAAGCATGTAGAGCTGCGTCGCCATGTCAACAAGCAGGCGTGTGTGATATTTCACAGCGTGTGTCGAACCAGTCGGACTCATTCTGTTACTGTGCATTTAACCAGGCCGACCCCGTCAGGACCCCGAAACGGTAGACATGGGAGATTAAATTCACCTGGCAGAGGTGGTCTGGGTCCGCCCCCTTTCCTGTCTGTGGCAGAAACATATGACTTTATGAGTTATATTCATTATTATATATATTATATAAACAAACTGTGTGCAGTAGTGTCAGTTTTTTTGTTTTTTAATTGAGTATTACATCCATTCATGACAATAATAATAGTAAAAATACAAAAGGGAATAACAATGATGATCATTTAACCAAAAATAAATATTATATAATATAAATATAACATAATAATAATAATAGTAAAAATATAAAGGGTAATAATAATGATATTTAACCAAAAATAAATATTATATAATATAAATATAATATAATAATAATAGTAAAAATACAAAAGGGAATAATAATGATTATAATTTAACCAAAAATAAATATGATATAATATATATAATATAAATATAATATAATAATAATAATAGTAAAAATACAAAAGGGAATAACAATGATGATCATTTAACCAAAAATAAATATTATATAATATAATAATATAAATATAATATAATAATAATAGTAAAAATACAAAAGGGAATAATAATGATTATAATTTAACCAAAAATAAATATTATATAATATAATAATAATAATAATATTTATTATTATTATTATAGTAAAAATACAAAAGGGAATAATAATGATGATAATTTAACCAAAAATAAATATTATATAATATAATATAATAGAACTGGATTGTCAGTTTTACCTGCCGGTATCATGGTGCACCTGTAATCCAGGTGCTTCCTGTGCTTCTCCCTCCAGTCCACACGGGGACGCTGCTCGCCAACATGGTGGGCTGCCTCGCCTGGTTCTTCGTGGACGCGTCCCGCGGCGTGGACTTCGGCCTGTCCATCCTCTGGTTCATGCTCTTCACGCCGTGCTCCTACGTCTGCTGGTACAGACCGCTTTACGGGGCGTTCAGGTAACCACACAAACCCGGTGAAACCGCGCTGCACCTTCGAGGATTCAGTGTTTAAATCATCGGTGTTTGTTGTTTTCCAGGAGCGACAGCTCATTCAGGTTCTTCGCCTTCTTCTTCGTGTACATCTGTCAGTTCGGCATCTACGTCCTCCAGTGCATCGGCATCACTAGTTGGGGCGCCTGGTGAGAAACCATACAGACAGGAAGAAAGCCGTATATTTATAACTGTGATTTATGACATCGTCTTGAACTGTAAGAAATGTTATACACGATAAATCCAGAAAATATTCATCAGATGAAGAGATTATGAAAGTAATCGTTAGCTGCAGACAGGACTGTGGTTGAAGATACCATGACTTTTGATGTTTTCTAACTTCCTAAACCTGAAAACAGATCACAAATATGTATATTTTTATTCATAAACAGTCTTAAAACTCGGCCAATTAAGCGTTAATGGTGTATTCCACCATGTAACTTCTTAGTCGGGGTCGCCCCGCCGAGTCAGATTAAATTGCAGCAGATAAAAACCTGACCTCTTCATCCTCCCCGACCTCGTCCTCAGCGGATGGATCTCGGCTCTGACCGGTCTGAACCGCAGCATCCCGGTGGGCATCATCATGATCCTCATCGCCGCCCTCTTCACCTCGCAGGCCGTCATGTCGCTCATCATGTTCAAAAAGGTAGAAACACGCCAGCACACCTCGAGGAAAGATGGTGCCGTTAAAAGTCTGAGTCACGTGTTTTCCTCCTCAGGTCCACGGCATGTACCGGACCACCGGCGCCAGCTTCGCCAAGGCCCAGCAGGAGTTCGCCACGGGCGTCATGGCCAACAAGACGGTCCAGACGGCGGCGGCCAACGCCGCCACCAGGGCTGCACAGGGAGGCTTCAAGGAGCAGATCTGATTGGCTGAGAGAGCTGGCTCATCATCCCTCCGTCCAACCCCTCCTCTTCCCCATCAGCGGTTCATGTGAGGGGACCACCGTCCGCCATCCGGTCCCCCCATGATCCCGAATCTAAGTCTGAGTGGGAAAACCACCGCTGCAAACAGGATCCAATCAGACTCTGGGTCCCGCCCCCAAACCCCCCCCATCACCTACGCTGCACTCCTGCCACTCAACCAGCGTGCTCAACTTGATTTTCTCTGTGAGTTTAATGAATGAATGTTTGCTTCCCTCTCTTTAAATGTAAGTGAGCCGGTCCTCGTCCTCTCCTTACGGCCTTTTAAAATCACTACTTTCTATTTTACAATCCATTTATTATCATCGGGACGAGTGGAAGTCATGTTAGCTCTCTCTCTTTGCTGTTGTTTTTCCCCTGATAACGTAACACCGCTGCCCCCTGGTGGAGTGACCACGTATCGCTGAAGATGAATGCTGTGCATTCCAGTTCACTTTTGCCTTCTCTCGTTTGCTTTCCTCCAGAATTTTTTTTTTTTAGAAAGTATGTAGACTTTGCTTTGCTTTGAAGCGATGCTTCACCCAGAATCCTCTTTGTTAAGTATCAAAGCAGGAAGCAGATTTATATTCAAAAGGATCGCAGCGGATGAATCTTTGGTAATTGATCTAGTTTAGCGTGTTACTTACTCTACCACTTTAAAGTAGGATGTTGAACATGGGAAACATTATACATGCTTAGCGATAGCATGTTAGCATTGTCAATGTGAGCCACACTGGCGTTAGCATTTAGCTCAAAGCACCGGCAGCATGGCTGTAGAGTCATTTTTTTAAATGAATTGCCTGTCGATCTTCCAAAATATATTTTTGGATTTTTTTTTTTGGGTGAACTATCACTTTAAAAGTCTTTTTTCTGCTTGGAATCTGTTTTGCCTTTAAGGAATCCACATATCCATCGTGAAATTACGCCCGAGTCGCACTTTAAATCTCAAATAGCCGCTCGCCCTCCCGCTCTAATTCATCCATGCACCAGCTGAGTTCAGCTGATTTCCCTGAGAACTAAATAAAGGAATGAATCAATAAATGACGGTACGGTGAATAACCCCACGTACACAGATGCATGTTTCTACAGCTTTGTAACCACGAGGAACGTGTAACTCGTCTCCAGCTCCCCTGCGTTCCCGGAGACTTACCTCAGTTTTTACTCAGGATGTACTCTTCACTTGCATGACGAGGTTCAAAAACATTAATTCTCCACCGTTGTATGAAATTAGACATTAACTAGGCCCCTCCCCCCTCTGTTTTTACATATATGTGCTGTAAATCAATATATTACAATAAAAAGATGACTTAAAAAATACATAAAAGGGCCAGTTATGTCGATGCAACGCTCTGAGAAATCTCTCCCATATTCATAATTAACACAACTGTGGATTGACGATCACTGAACTCAATCTGAAGGTCATTCTTTGATTTCCAGTATTCAGGCGTTAGAAATGTAAAAACAGAACATTTACCGTTCCTGCTGAAACGTCTTTGAATGTCTACATTCTTAACGTGTCTCATGTTGAAGCCAGTTAAGCCTTTGTGTGTATTTGATGTGTAGGAGTGGAAATGGAGGCGGTTTATTAATCCAGATTAACTTCATCTGGTCACCGAGTCTGGCTGCAGGTCTGGGATCCTTCCTCACTTCTTCTTTTTTAAACGTTTCCTCACCATGCCTTGTTTTGCTCTCTGATCTCTATTTTAATTTTGTTTTTTTGTTTTATTTCACACTGGCTTAATCTGAACCAGTGCATGTGTAATCCTGAGTACATTTACGTGCAAAACAACATGAGATTATGTCTTTTAAAAGAATCAAACCGAGTGGCACTTACAGTATTTCTGCTGTTATTTTTGACTTTGCTTTTAAGAAAACCAACGACCATGTAAAGTGTGAGAAACGCTGTGTGATGTGCTGATGTGCTTCGGTTCGTGGTAGAAAAACACTGACGATTATTATTAAATGAAAAGCATCTCTTTAGTGATATAAAAGTCTGGGTTAAATTATTGGGAGAGAAACAGGAAAGTGGTGTTTGTATATATTGTATGATTGCAGATGTTTGCTCTGATTGGTGTGATTTTTAAAGATGCACTCTGGTTTGACCTTCAGCATGTTGAGTAGTTTTGAGTTTTGTATATTTATTGTATTAACACTAAATAAAATCCTTCCTCTGTTTGCCTTTCATGGTTTCTCCTCTGTGAAGTCAAACAGCCAATGTTTAAAGCTGCACCTGCAGCTGGAAACCAGCAGAGGGCAGTAGTGATCAATGAATATGATTTAGGTTACTTAGTTTAGTTAAATAGTTAGATATATCTTACATTTAGAATGAATTATTAAAAAGGAGAATGTCACTGCAGCACCGATCATGATGTTTATTATAACACACACAAACACACACACCTCAAGGGCCAAACTTCCTCTTCCTATTTCCTCCTTTCTTCCTCCCTCTTTCCTTCCTCCTCCCTCTCTCCCTTTCCTTCCTTCTTTCCTCCCTCCATCCCTTTTTCCTTCCCTCTTTCCCTCCCTCCTTTCTTCCCTCCCTCCTTCCTTCTTTCCTCCCTCCATCCCTTTTTCCTTCCCTCATTCCTTCCTTCTTTCCTCCCTCCCTTCCTCCTTCCTTCTTTCCCTCCCTCCCTTCCTCCTTCCTTCTTTCCCTTCCTTCTTTCCCTCCCTCCCTCCTTCCTTCTTTCCCTCCCTCCTTTCCTCCTTCCTTCTTTCCCTCCCTCCCTCCTTCCTTCTTTCCTCCCTCCCTTCCTCCTTCCTTCTTTCCTTCCTCCTTCCTTCTTTCCTTCCCTCCCTCCTTCCTTCTTTCCCTCCCTCCCTCCTTCCTTCTTTCCCTCCCTCCCTCCTTCCTTCTTTCCCTCCCTCCTCCCTCCCTCCCTCCCTCCCTCCCTCCCCCACACTGGATAACAAACTGAAACCGTAGTATTTTGTTTTCACCGTTCTCTTTATTGTTTTAGGCAGAAGGAACTCCATCCACGACTCGACAGCCTCCCTGAAACCAGGCGTTACCATGACAACAGCGATATTCACGTGCAACGCGGACCCTTTCTCTCGGGTACATGTGGGGTCCTTCAGACGGCGGTCCGTTGTGTTAGCTTGATGCGGAGCCGTCTATTCTGACGGAGTAGTGGTTCCCCTCGTTGGGTCAGCGCTCACAAACGGCCCTGCTGGTTAACAAAACTATCAAAATCAGTGTTTAAAAAGGCAAGGAGTGACATCATCAGCACAGCCTGGATCAGCTGACCGATCACAACTATGTACAAAATATATAATAATCACACGTATGTACAGAAACACGCGGCGGGTTTTTTTTTTTATGAAAACAGCACCTCTAGTGGCCGAAAGACAAAAACGCACGCTGAGAAAACCAAACTTGGCACTTGTAGGTTTTCTCCCACGTTGAACACAAACAGACAAACAGTCAGTTCTAGTGGTAAAGATGCAGCGGCCTCCTCCTAGTCCTCCTCCTGGTCCTCCTAGTCCGTCCCCCCATCAGGACTACAGTCTCTGGTCTCAGAGGAGGCAGATCAGGCTCTTGCCCTCCTCGATCTCCTCCTGGACTTTGTCGCTGGATGTGGCGATCTCCGCCTGCGCCGAGAAGACGGCGCACACGAAGGTGAGCACGGTGCCGCCCATGGCGGTGTAGAAGGCCCAGCCCATGGAGCAGAGCCCGGCCCGGTACGGGGCCGCGTCCTGGCCGCAGTACAGCTGCACCTTGTCCGAACCCCAGCCGGCGGGGTACAGCATCAGACCCAGGATCAGGAACAGACCTGCAGGGAGGGGGACACGTTAGCAGACTGGTAGACCCACTGAGACTACAGACCAGTTACAGACCAGTGGTGGGACCCACTAAGACTACAGACCTGTTACAGACCAGTGGTGGGACCCACTGAGACTACAGACCAGTGGTGGGACCCACTGAGACTACAGACCAGTTACAGACCAGCGGTGGGTTGAAGCCGACTGACCTCCACATAGATATAAAACAACACCTGATTGTTCATCACCATGGTAACCAACGAGATCAAAGGGGCTTCAGGTTCTGAGCGACTGCAACAAAGTAACCTTCCTCTGGTTCCAAAACATTTCCTGCCATCGAGACATTCAAAGCTTCCCGACTTCCTGATGACCCGAACACGAAACCGGGACCCAGACTTGGACCCGGACCTGGACCTGGACCGGCAGCAGAGGGGAGAACAACAGGAAGCGGTGGCCGAAGGGCTTTCCTCACTGGCCGCAGTCGCTGGCTGACCTCCGACCTCTGGTGTCTCCGTGGAAGGATGACTCACTTCCTGTTCGACTGTAACCCACTTCCACCACCGCCGTGACCCGGCCTCTTGGTCTTAATACATGGGAGTACTTGCTCCACAGTAAAAGTACAACATCTGAGTTCTTCCTCCACAGTAAAAGTACAGCATGTGAGTACTTGCTGCACAGTAAAAGTACAGCATGTGAGTACTTTCTCCACAGTAATAGTACAGCATGTGAGTACTTGCTGCACAGTAAAAGTACAGCATGTGAGTACTTCCTGCACAGTAAAAGTACAGCATGTGAGTACTTCCTGCACAGTAAAAGTACAGCATGTGAGTACTTCCTGCACAGTAAAAGTACAGCATGTGAGTACTTCCTCCACAGTAATAGTACAGCATGTGAGTACTTCCTGCACAGTAAAAGTACAGCATGTGAGTACTTCCTGCTCTTCTTAAAGAAGCAGCAGATCACATCAACTAAAAGAATGAACCTTCACTCAAAAGAAAGAAAACGGCGTGACGTTTCCTGCTCTGTACTTCCTGTGGCGGCGGATCAGACAGCTGGTCGGTATGATGACGTCCTGCGACCAATCAGAGCTCAGGAAGAAACATTTACACAAACACAATAACAGACAATAAATTAACCAGACGGGGATTTCTGTCTCGATTGTTCAAAACAAAATGTGGAGGTGAAACTGTCTCGCTCTCCTAATCCCCCCTCCCTCTCTCCTTCTCCCTTCTCCCTCCTCCCAAACCCCCCCCCCCCCCTCCCTCTCTCTCTCTCTCCCTCTTAAAGCGCCCAATATCATATTAAACAAGGAAATGAAAACTAGGTCATAAATTCTTTCCACATGTTGCTGCATCGCTCCGACGTCCAGACCGGCTCCAGTGATGGATAGAAGGTATGGTTTTAATTCACAACCCCACCCCTCCTAAGACCCCCCCTACACACACACACACACACACACACACACACACACACACACACACACACACACACACACACACACACACACACACACACACACACACACACACACACACACACTAACCTAATATCTTGGCTCCTCCCTCCAGCCCCACTATTCCCTCTGCACTGGCTCTCGTCTCCGTTAACTTCCAAACTGTCAATTCTCCAGCATCAAGCCGTGCCTCCCCCTCCCTCCCCCACCTCCCCCCCACCTCCTCCTCCCTAACCTCTGCTCCCACAGCCTCCACCCTGTAATACAGCGCAGCAGCAGGTCTGCACTCGGCTCCAAGAAGCCGTTTTCCTTTCCAGGAAACAAGAAAAAAAACACAGAGCAAAGGAGGGAAATACTGGCAACTGCTTTCTCTCTGAATCGATTCATCTTACGGGCTATAAAACAGTAAACGGGTTAAAAAATGTTTATTTGAATTAACTATTGTTAAGATAAAGGAAAAGCAGGAAAAGTTCACGTTTAAGAAGCTGGATTCATTATTATTGTGGCTCTAATGTCACTTTTCTGTATTTTTTTTATGTAAACCACTTGCTATTCTAAATACTGTGGTAAATAAATATATGTTGACATGTTAAATAAATATATACTTCTAGGTAACAGACATCCAGTTAGAGCCGTCAGATGCATCAGCTGTTTTCTTCCAGTAAAGCTGTTAAGTTCCTGTAAACCGTTAGTCTCTGAGTCACGGTCGACGGTTAAAACCTGCAACGCCGCCTGTGACATCACGGCCGGAGGGAACTTTATGGCAGCCAATAAAAACACAACAAAAACAGGAGACGGTTTCACGGCCAAGTTTGTGTTTTTTTTTTTTTGTCTGAAGCTGGACGACGGATGAGGACGGCGTTTCATTAAATGTAAGGGAAGTCCCTCAGGTCGTCTTTAGGGGGCGTGTCTCCCAAGTTCCCCGACTGACCCTCAACGTCTGTTTTCACCATCCGATGACGGAAAGCCAAGGGAATGGATTTACCGTCGGGTAACGACACGCGAGACTCTCTGGCGGAGAAAGTGTGTCACGGAGGACAAAGGAGTAAAAAGAGTGACATCAGCGAGTGTGGAGGTCAACGATGATGTCACCAGATCTCTGGCAACGCCGTCATCGCAATCTTCCCATCTGAGGTCGCTCTCATCCCCCAAAAACATCTGCAGCCCGGCTTCGGTTTCCTCGTTAGCCGAGGGTAGTGGAAACGGTGATTAAGCCCAGGGTTGCCATGGCGATATCAGAGAGAGTGATATCATCCGGCCACGTTGACAGACACACACACACACCAAATCTACATTTGGGTCATTTTTCCGATTACGACACCTGACCCTTCGAACTTCCGCGAGCCGACGTGGTGACTCACATTCGTACTTTGAGCTGTCTTTATCTTTTTATTGGTTATAGTAGACTCATTGTCTGCTCCTCCAGGTGTCCCAACAAGGATCAAACTTTAACTGACTAAACACTCCACATTACTAGATGGACCAAATGCATTTCATTGGCCGATTCCTCGGACCGATTCGCTAATATGAGATCGACCGGTGTATTGTTCAGAGCGCTCTCGGTTTCTCCGTGATGAGGAGCATATTTTACCATCCTTTATTTGCAAAAATAATCTAAAAATCCAATCTGGCCGTCCACTAGACCCGCCCACACTCACCTAACGCACCAGAGATGCAGTTAAACAAATGCTAACCGAGTCCTGAATGAAGGAAGACACGAAGAGATGCTTCCAGTCTTACAGCTCGGCATACCCGCCCACCTTTCTCTCCGTTTGGGCCGCCACATAAACAACTGTGGGGGAGGACGGCCATATAACCACCACCAGAGAGGCGATGATGTCACGGCCTCCTCCCTGTTTAATTCACCACACACACACACACACACACACACACACACACACACACACACACACACACACACACACACACACACACACACACACACACACACACACACACACACACACACACACACACACACACACACACACACACACACACACACACACACACACGAGAGTGCAGCTGTATCGGGTGGAGAGTAAATATTTGGGTGGCAGTTGCTCCGAGTGACGGCTCTGCGGGCGGAAACAAGCCACCATGTGTTTTAAACTCCCGACCACTAACCGAGGTGAAAGTTCACCGGACGCACCCCCAGAGACTCAAACACATCATTCTGGCTTCAGGGCGGTCGTGGCGCCCGTAATGAACACGTTCCGATGAAAGTACAAGTTCTGATTCACCTTGATGGACGCCGGACGCCACAGGAACCAAGAGGAACAATTAGATGAAGTCTGGTTTAAGGTTCCTGATGTTTTTAGATCACAGTCGGTCTTTGGGTGAGGATGTTAGATTAGGAAAGGTGGATTGGATAGGATAGGAAGGAGGAAGGTACGGTAGGTAGATATGTAGGTAGGTAGACAGGTAGGTAGGTAGGAAGGTAGGTAGGTAGGAAGGAAGGGAGGTAGATAGGTAGATAGGTAGACAGGTAGGTAGATAGGAAGGTAGGTAGGTAGGTAGGAAGGTAGATAGGTAGACAGGTAGGTAGACAGGTAGGTAGGTAGGTAGGTAGGTAGGTAGGAAGGTCGGTAGGAAGGTAGGTAGGTAGGTAGGTAGGTAGGTAGGTAGGTAGGTAGGTAGGTAGGTAGGTAGGTAGGTAGGTAGGTAGGTAGGTAGGAAGGAAGGGAGGTAGATAGGTAGGTAGGTAGGTAGGAAGGAAGGGAGGGAGGGAGGGAGGGAGGGAGGTAGATAGGTAGGTAGGTAGGTAGATAGGAAGGAAGGTCGGTAGGAAGGTCGGTAGGAAGGTAGGTAGGTAGGAAGGTCGGTAGGAAGGTAGGTAGGTAGGTAGGTAGGAAGGAAGGGAGGTAGATAGGTAGGTAGGAAGGAAGGGAGGGAGGGAGGAAGGTCGGTAGGAAGGTAGGTAGGTAGGTAGGTAGGAAGGATGGGAGGTAGGAAGGTCGGTAGGAAGGTAGGTAGGAAGGAAGGGAGGTAGATAGGTAGGTAGGTAGGTAGACAGGTAGGTAGGTAGGTAGGTAGGTAGGAAGGTAGGAAGGTCGGTAGGAAGGTAGGTAGGTAGGAAGGTAGGTAGGTAGGAAGGTAGGAAGGTCGGTAGGAAGGTAGGTAGGAAGGAAGGGAGGTAGGAAGGTTGGTAGGAAGGTAGGTAGGTAGGTATGAAGGGAGGTAGATAGGTAGGTAGGTAGGTAGGTAGGTAGGTAGGTAGGTAGGTAGGTAGGTAGGTAGGTAGGTAGACAGGTAGATAGGTAGGAAGGAAGGAAGGAAGGGAGGGAGGGATGGAGGTAGATAGGTAGGTAGGTAGGAAGGAAGGGAGGTAGGAAGGGAGGTAGGTAGGTAGGAAGGGAGGAAGGGAGGGAGGGATGGAGGTAGATAGGTAGGTAGGTAGGTATGTAGGTAGGAAGGAAGGTAGGTAGGTAGGTAGGTAGGTAGGTAGGTAGGTAGGTAGGTAGGTAGGTAGGTAGGTAGGTAGGTAGGAAGGTAGGAAGGTAGGAAGGTAGGAAGGAAGGTAGGTAGATAGGTAGGTAGGTAAGTAGGTAGGTAGGAAGGGAGGTAGATAGGTAGGTAGGTAGGTAGGTAGGTAGGTAGGTAGGTAGGTAGGTAGGTAGGTAGGAAGATAGTTTATTGATCCCGAGGGAAATTCAAGTGACCATCTGACGAGCAGTTTAATTAAGTATAAATATATATATAAAGTATAAATATACTGGTCTCACCTGCGATGCCTTGCAGCAGTCCACACACGTTGAAGATGCTCTTCTTCATGATGCTCTGGAAGCACATGGTGAAGACGGAGATGAATGCCACGGCACACAGCAGCAGGATGCCCGCCGCCAGGAAGATGGACGTGGCCTGCCAGAACCCGCTGGCGATCTCCCCAAAGTGTATGGCGTACGGGCCGCACAGGATGCCCCGCTTCAGGTGGGGCAGCTTGATGCAGCGGCCGTAGATGCCCAGCGTGGGCCGGTAGGCCTCGCCGGCCGCCGTGGCCCCATGGGGGCCGAAGACGGCGTCCGGCGTGCGCGGGAACCCCACCAGCCAGTCGGTGCTCATGAAGGCGATGAGCTCGCCGAACGCGGCCACGATGCTCAGCAGAGTCCACAGCATGGAGCGGCAGGTGACGATGACATGGCACATGCTGGCGGCGGCGGGAAGTCTCGCTCCGAAGGTGGCGATCCTTCTCCGGCGAAGGTTCACGTCAACGATTCACAGATTCTCTCCGTTCCCTTCTTATCTCCTGCCAGAGACGCTTCAGCGGCGGCTCTTCCTCCCTCCTCGCGGTCTCCCTCCTTCCTGTCGGTCTACACTCTGGTTCTGGTCTGGGATCTCGGTGTCTACATGGTATTGAAGCCGTGCTCCCCGAGCCAGCCCGCTGGCGTCACATCAGACACACCTAGGAGATACAACAGACACACAACAACTTTAATTGCACGTATAAAAGTGTTATTGCGTGTATAAAAGGAGGTTTTATTTGAGAGAGTGGAGCTCTCGTTTTCTCCTTCTGTCGGGTTTAGAAGGAGGGAAAGTGAGGAGGAGGAGGAGGAGGAAGGGAGGCTTCTGCTGTAGATCATCAGGAAAGAGGCTTTAATGAGTTGTGTTCATTTGAAGTGGGCCTCTTCTGTTTTCACTGTGTTTACGTTAGGGGGGGATCCTCGTGACTTTGTGACCACGAGGATGGAAACCAGATCAACGTGGTGGAGGTGAAGACGGCGGGAGGAGAGAACGGATGCAGGCGGAAACAGAAGACAAGTCTCCGGTGAGGTCGGCCCCCACACAGCTGACCCGGGGTCAGCCGACGGGTGATAACACGTCCGGCCCCGTCACGCGGCCGCTGATGACCTCGGTGACATCGACATCTGCCGAGTCAGCGGCACGACGCAGTACAATGAGGAAGCTGCAGACTCACTAGAGGTTGTAGTCAAAGTGTACTTTGCTCTTTCAGCAGGGATTACTGGTATCACCAGTTCACACTTATCGTTTTAAACCAGAACAAGATTCATTCAGCAGACGTTTGGACCTTCATGACAACAAGAGAGTGTTGCTTTAAGAGACATCTGCAGCAAGAAACGGGAGGAAAACCAGACAGAAATGCTGATTTAATGGGAGGCTTACTTTCAAAATGAATAAATATACAAGTCTCTATGAATACTATTATTAAGAGTAAGGTTTTTGAAAAATGCCCTGAGGTAACTTTTGATTGAGCGCTACATAAAAAATGTAATTAGATTACTTCTTTTCCATCGTGTCACCAGATCATCTAAAAATGTCCGGTCCTTGACGTAAGCCTCTCTGATTGAGTGTGAAGACTCGTTCAAAAGTGACGCCTTCCTTTCCCGATGACTCTAGACAACAATGAGGACCGTTTTCATCGGCCCTATCTAAAGACCCTCGGGACCCCGGCAAAGATCTGGAAACACTACTTCTATTTAAGTTTTTATCTATGGGAGACCTTTACAAACCAGAGCATGCGTTACAACATAGAATTAACAGTTTGTGTTATAAAAGCCCAAGCTCCCCCTGTTGCATCCTGGGAAGTCCGTTAGTCATCCTATGACTGGCGTTTGGCAGGACAGCAGAGGGATCCGTGGCCCTCAGGGCGAAGGGTCGTGGTGGTCCCTCGTGGGCTCACATCCCGGCGAGAGAGAGTGTGAGTGACTCAGAGCGTTACGTTAACGTTGACATCCTGTAGAGATATCAACAACACGGCCCTCACCCCACCCGTCTTCTTTTCCAGTGGAGAGGATGACCCAGATCTGTGGTTCCTTACAGTACAGCGTGCGTGTGTGTGTGTGTGTGTGTGTGTGTGTGTGTGTGTGTGTGTGTGTGTGTGTGTGTGTGTGTGTGTGTGTGTGTGTGTGTGTGTGTGTGTGTGTTTGGACTGTGTTAAACAGATGAGGTCATAAGACAGCCGCCTCTGTGGACTTAAACCAAAATTAATTTCGTGAATCACAGGCGTCTTCGTTGCCTCACCGGGGAGCGATGCAGGAACAGATGCAGACTCACATTCGCTGCCCCCCCCCCCCCACCCACCCCCACCACACACACACACATACACACACACACACACACACACACACACACACAGAAGGCCGTTGAGGTTCCGGTCCTGGAGGTCTCGTGTTTGACGTCTGGGCTTCAGACAGGCGGTCTTACGGTCAAACGTTTGCAGAGACTAATTCCTCTCCGACTGGAAACAATTGGAACCAGCTGGAGGGAGATCTGGACCTTCTGAAAGACCTGGACACTTAACCTTTGACCTCGCCTGTGCTGGCATCCCAGGCCCGCTGGTTTACACGGCGTTGTGCCTACTAGTGGGTCTCAATGAATGTGGGTCAGTAGATCTGCAACAAGTCTGGGCAAGTCCTATTGAAGGAGCTGGTATTTGTTCCCAGAGGAGGGCTTCCCAAGATAGAGCGTGGTCCTAGTCCACGTATGGGGGGGTCTGGAGGTGGATTTATGATGTCCCTGATACTCTGGGGGGGGAGACCCCGGATTATTTGAGGCTCGGTTTACATCCACAGAAGAGTTTACAAGCTTCAGACTGCACCCAGCACCCCCATGACCCCCCCAACACTAATCCCAACACACACACACACACACACACACACATACAAGACTCCCTGCCATCTGACACATGCACCCCCCCACAGGGTCGGACCCCCAGTTTCCCGGCTGCCTTCACTAATGGAGAGGCTCAAAATGCATTTCAGGACATTGATGTTCACAGAGGCGACACCTCAGAAACTCTGCAGCTGTGGCTTCTTAGCTTAATGCTAACTTCAGGATGCTAACATGCTAATGCTAAAACACTGAGGTTTAGCAGCTATAATGGTCACTGTCTCAGTTTGACGCTAATATTTACTAATAAGTAATAAGCAGAAAGTACATTTGTTTTGCCAAATATTAAAATGTGAAATGTGGGTCTGATGATGTTTTTCATTACAATTCATCCTCAGGGTGACATGAATGTCTGTTCCAAATATTGTGGAAATGCTGCATGATGACCTACTTTTAGGCAGCCAAACGGAAAAGTTAGTATCACCCTGGTTCCCTTCACAAGCCCTTAAGATTCAACCTCTGGGGAACACGAATATCTGCACAAAATGTCATTGTCAAGATATGTCACTACTAGCTACAATTGTCAGCTTCATTGTGACATGACAGAAACAGTCAGGGGATCACTAAAGTATTTAGGATTCAACTTCTGGGGAACACGAATATCTGCACTGCATTTAATCGTCAAGATGTCACTACTCGCTACAATTGTCAGCTTCATTGTGGCCCAGCTGAATGAGTCAGGGGTTCCCCAAAGTCTTTAGGGTTCAACCTCTGGGGAGCATGAATGTTTGTAGCACATTTTCATACCAGTCCATCAGATAGCTGGGGATATTTCAACACGGCCCCCTCCAGCCACGCTGCTTCTACAGCTCCCGTCCAAAGTGTCCACTCAGCGTTTCCTCTCATCACAGCAACTCAACGAGCAGGAAGCGGAAACCTTTTCCACGCCGCCACCGCCGCCGCTGACGGAAACAATCTCAACACGTCTACGGAGCACGTAGCCGCCGTGCGCCGAGTCGCCATGGACACTGTTTGTTTAGAGCTGGATGAGTTTGTGAAGCTTCTATAAACCCCGATACCATTAAAGCAATAAAGGAACATGCATGGATTCCCTCTCTCTCTCTGTCTCTCTCTCTCCTCGTGTGACCCACCAACAGCAAAGCAATTTTAAAACAAAGGTGGGGGGGGGGGGGGGGGGTATAATCTGTGGGGATCTGTTTGAATGAGAAGACCCTGCAGCTACTGAAGGGGAATGCGAGGGCCGATTGGTCACGGAGGATCTGGAATACTACCTCCTTGTCTCATAACGGCTCTCGTCTTTAAAAGATACACCACATGGGAGTTTCCTCCCGACCTCTCGTGCACACGCTAAACACACAACAAGTCCATTATCTAAGAAACAAACTAACAAAAAGGAACATCTGCTTTTAACAAACACAATATCTGACCTCCTCTCAGACAGAATGAATGCAGGGTTCCTCCTCCGCTGCTTTAATGATCATTAAATATAACGACAGAGTCCAACCTGTCTCCATCGGTCTGTGGATAGTCCAGCTCTCCTGGAGATGTGGCTCCTCCGCTAACTCACTTTCAATGCCTCTCTCCCTTTCTCAAGAACCCCCCCCTCCCCAAGTCCCTCCCCCTCCCCGGACCGCCACGTCTCCTCTGATTGGCTGGGGCCACACTTCTTGAGAGAGTCCACATGGTGGCCATATTTCAGTGCTGAATCTGGGTTAAAATAACAAGAGGTCTCTCAGAGGGTCTCTCTCCCTCTCTCTCACTCTCTCGCCCCTTTCTCTCTCTCTGCACACTTTCAATCAATCAATACTTTTGTAAGAAAACTGAAGTACAGGACCAGTGTGGTGTTACGTTGTGTTAAAAGCAGTAGTGGGAAGTAACTAAGTACATTCACTCAAGTACAATTATTTGTATTTTAACTGAGCGTTTCTATTTTTTTTTCACAATGTAGAGAGAAACGTTGTATTTTTACTCCACTATATTCATTGGTTACTTTTCAGGATTTTCAAGATAATAATAATACATCAAATATATCAAAAAATACTGTGATGTCTCATTATAGATAAGACTTTATTGATGCCTATTTTCCTGAATGCAGGAATATTTCTACACATAGCTACTTCTATGTAGTAAAGGAGTATTTTTTTTCCACGGCTGGTTTAAAGTACTGTATATGCACATGCAGATTCATATGCAGATATGAACATCTCGGCCGATGAGATCGTCGCCTCGGTAACGGGCCGACAGAGCGGATGGTTTCCTGACTAATGCATCACTTCTCTGGCTGATGGGTGTGTGATGCGTTCAGGCGCTCGTCTCACTGTTGTATTCGCTCACACAGCCGAGCAGACAAATGAGTTCCATATGAGGACGGAAAAAAAAGAAAAAAGGGGGGGGTGGAGTCCAACAGGAAGAGGAGCGCTTGAAGGCGGCCAGAGGAAGAGGCCTTCCTTAACTCGTTTCAATGGGAGTCAGAAATAAGTTTGCTTTTATATCTCGTCTACCTGAATCAAAGCTTTCACCTTTGACCCCTTTCCAATAAACCCTGGTGACTCATCCTCACTTGTGAGCTGGATGGGGAAGCAAAGTTAACGGAGCCCTTTAAAGGCCACAATAAAAGGTGTAGAATGTCAGGAAAAAAATGCCTTTTTCTCAGGAAAACAACAAGCGGCCGCTCGCTGAGCAGCGCTGCCCTTAGTTACCATTGCTATGCACAGAACATAAACACCTTTACAACCAGAAACTCACATTTCATTACGAAACATGGTTAGCCGGCTCAAACTTAAATATCCATGGTTATATACCTATAACAGGCCGATGCTAATGCTAACTTGCTAACAGAACAAGCCTACAAACTTATTTGTAAAGTAAAACAGTATGTTTTTGCTAATAATTTAATATTAAAAGATTAAAAACTCTTTCAGGATGAGGATGTGTTTGTCAGACGTAGCGCTAACATTAGCCTGTCCTGCTAACATTAGCTTAAACTCTGCTAGTAAAGCACCTTGTGATGTATTTTGTACTTTAAATGTGCTATATACATTTAATTAACCGTTATTATTATAATAGTAGCATCCAAAAGCAGTAGGCTTATTGTTTACTTAGACCGCAGCTCTTCAGCCTTTACAGCTGTAAATGCTAAGCTAGTTAGCTGCTTACATTATTATCATAGTCATTTGTTATACGGTTGCTCTTTAATAGTAAGTTGCTTCTCAGATATCTCGACTGCATTTCCTGTTTATTCTCCCAACGGAGGCAGAAGCCAACTAACCGTGAGAATATCATGTCGTTTGTTCGGAAATCCCGATACAGATCAGACAGAGACGGACAGCATATCGTCTTGTCGGCTAATGGAAAGAAGATGCTCGGGGAGATTCACTTCACGCAGCCTTCGAGGAACGCTGACGCAGCGCAGACCCTCACATCAAAGACCAGAAGGCCCAGATCCGCCCCCACATGTACCCACCACGGCAGGCAAGACCATCACTCAGACCCGACAAGAGCACTCGAGTCTGGCTGCTAATCCGTCTTCCCCTGTCAGACGGTGATCGATAGCATCTCCCAGATCTGAGGAACGTGGACGAGTGTGAAGCGAAGCGGGGAGGAAAACTGATAACAGGTCAGATAGCAGCTCTGGGACAGTTTAACTGAGATGTGGATGGAGTGGCCTTAACATGAAAAAAACCTTTGTTTGTTGGAAACTCCTCGTTTCAATAACTGCAATTAAAAGGTCCTGAAAACCTACTTTCTTAAAGGTGCTCTGATATTCAGAGCATTAATGTAAACAAGTAAAGATGTAGTGGAGCACAGGATGAAGGCTCTGTCCCTCTGTGTGCGTTGTTATCGGTGTTGTTGACATAGCCGGGCTGCTTTGTCTACAGCTGATAACGCCATCCAGACTCAGCAAAGCACCCGATCTCCGGTTTCCCCTCTGGTGAACACCGCTACCTCTGTTAGCACTGTTAGCTGCAAGCCGCCGGTTCAGCCGCCGTCATGTCAAGAGCCTTTGAGAGCCCAATCTCTTACATTCATCGAACTAGAAGCGATGGCGGTTGTTGTTTACTTCAGGTTAAAGCAGCAACTAAATCATTTTCATGATCGATTAAACGATTAATATAAAATAACAAAAAGTAGCAAAACACAGTCCAAAACCCAAAGACATCAAATTTACAATGAGAGAAACTGCAAAAATCCTCACATCTGAAGAGTTGGAAGCAACATATTGTTTGACATTTTTGCTTACGAACAGATGACATTAGTTGGGTTAGTTATACTCCATAAACCACAAACAAATATATATTAATACATATAGAAGTTGGAAAGACAGTCTTTTCTTGATCACGTAAAACAAAAGTCAGAATTCTGCCAACAACATCGGAAACAACAGCATATTTATATCATCTTGATACTCGGAGTCGACCAGGAAGTTGAATTTCACACAACCAGAAACCCAAATGTGTGATTTGAGCTTCCCAGAAGAGCCTCGCGTATCTGAATGAGATTTTTTTTTTTTTTTTTAGACCTCCACGTGTTTTCAATCTGAGCGTTACGTCAGTGAAGAGGCAGCGTTCACCGTGGAGAGGGATGGAAACGGGCGGACGGACGGAACATTTGGCATCGGAGGAGTTTCCAGTGGAGGGAAAATCATAACTCTCTCTGCTAAACAAGCGTCTAGACGAGGACAGCATCTACACTTCCATTCTAACTGGTCTCTAAAACTCTGAAAGCAGACACCCAGGCTTCGCTTCCATACGGCTGCAGTCAGAGACCAACCGAGCTCAGTTCAAATCCCGTAGGACAGAACAGCTTCCACCATCTGGCCACTTCAAGGCCGCGTGTGCGTCAGACGCCATCGACAGATGTTCCACATCGAGGCCTCGGCCCGGCATTCTCACTACCAACATATTACCGTTTAACAAACCTCACTCTGCCGCTCGCCAAGAGCCTTTCCCTGTTCTCCAACTGAAGAAGCCTCCATGAATAGATGATATATGTTTTTATTGTCCTTGTAAACCCCCAAGGCCTATAGAGACCTGGTGGAGGGACCCCCTATTACATATCATATAATGTTCCTTATTAAACAATAATAATGTGTAGTGCAGCCTATAGTTCCATGTATAACAGTACTTTGTAATGATGGATGTATGCTAAGACATTACAATAATAATTGTTGACAGATTCATCTTTTAATTCTATTTTGGCGTTTCTCAATTTCACAACATAACATCTGAGACGCAGATCCATTTATTTAATACGACAGCTGAGGTCAAGAGACAGATACGCCCCCCCCCCTCACGCTCTCGTCAACAGCGGTTTGTGGTGGAACGTACCATAATGTGGGAGAGATATCTCCGTAGGGGGGAGGGGGGGCACCGCTGGAGTGTAAACACACAGATGTGTTCAAGGTGAGGAAATCCCAATACTGGAGCTTGGGGGCGGGGGGCAGGAGCGTGGGAAAGTAAGGAGAAGGGAATAGCGGTGAAGAACAGTGAGCAGATCCTTGGTGGTCGGCGGTGGGATCACACCTGAGAGGTGTGGAGCTAAGGAACTATAACCCCCCCTCCTCTGACTGTGGGGCCATTCAATCCAAGTGACCCCCCCTCTGGAAACATCTGGTTATACACTCGGACCGACGGTGTGTCAGTCTGGGTGGAGTGGTGAGGTGGAGGAGGGGGAGCGGAGGTAGTCCGTCAGCTGGACCTCGACCCCTACGCCGTCTCACATCGACCAGCCCTCACAAAGGATGCAAAACAAAGACCATCTGATGAGTCACAGCGTTCTCCAAGTGGGGGGTCATCGGGGGCCGCCAACGGACCGGGGGAGTCATCTCGTGACTAAACGTTTTTGTGCCAGAAGAGAGGGTTTTGGCTCTCTGGTCTGTTTGGCATCTCTGTCCCTGAGGGCTCAAACACATCCGCCACAATCAACGGACTGTTGGGTATATTCATGATCCCCTCAGGATGAACCGCCATACGTTTGACTGTTTCAAAATCCATTCTTCCATACGGATGAATATCAGCTTCCTGATATGAAAAACTCACTGGAGGTTCACCAAGTTTTGCGTTCTTCCTTCACACATTTAATCAATGAGCTTAAAGGTAAAATAAACATCCCTTTAAGTGATGCGGGGCTGCATTCTTCACACCTATTTGCTGTGACAGCTGATGGGCTGAGGAGCCCTGAGGAGCTCCGCCACCGTTTCCTCACCGTTGTAGAGCAACACTGTCTCCATTATGCTTAACCATTTCCAGCCCCACCTGCCCCCCCCCCGATAAACACAAGGGGGGTCGCAGGAGAAAAGTCCTTCCACGTCAAATCCTGAGCTTTTGTTTTCCAGGTCAGAGATCCAGGCTCCTCCTCTGCTGAGCTGGACTCTGGTGGGTTCGGCCCTCCTCTCCCCCAGGGGGTGGGGGGGGGTCCATTGTTCTCTCTGGGGGTTTGTGCTCTTGATGAGTGCAGTTTAATCCCAACTTCCCTGCGGCTCCGACACAAACTCTCCTGCAAACTGAGACCTTTATCCAAATGCCCCTGAGGGGGGGCAGAGCTGTTATGGGCTCTCCAGGCTTAACCTGATACCCCCCCCCCCCAAAACTCGAAATCAAGAGTAAGCGCCGGCGAGGAACGCTGGACTCTCTGGAGTTTGGGATGATGAAAGTATGGAGTGATATCGGCTCCTGGAGAATCTACGAGGACGGCGAGGAGGAAACGAAGAAGTGTGTTGCTGTCAGACTGGTTTCAGGGAGTAAAGTGAGACGAGCGACCGCTTTCACTTGCAAGACAAAGAGACGAATGTTTTCTTACAAAAATAAAAAAGAAAGCTGTCAAGATTAAATGGAAACACCGGACAGCAGCGAGGAGGACACAAAAGCAGAATGACAGGATGTATAAAAGCATCAGGTCTCATAGTCACAGAATAAATGAGCTGAGAGCCGGTAGTGAGTCATCAAACTGCCTGATAAGAAACAAGAGAGTGTGGAAGTGAATACAAACACACATCATGTCCACTATGGAGGAAGGCAAAGGAAGTCCAGTCAAAAACAAGGTAGATAACAGGAAGTGGGCCGCTGACACCAAGCCTCACTATTTTAGGAGCAAATTTGACAAATGATCATTGTATTTATTATCTTAACGAGGGGGGGGGGGTTTCCACTTTGAAATGACCTTCACAGGTGGTCCCGGCTCATTATCTCTCACTCCGTTGTTTTCCTCCATAATCGGAAAAACATCCCCCGATCCCGACCCCCACGCAACACCCCCGACTTCCTCCTCCGTCCAGATAAATACACAGAGACAATGAAAACACAGCACGACCTTGAAGTGTCACCTTCAAGTTAACTGAAGGTCACAGCGGCAGAACAGAGTTGTAAAGTGGAAAATTACAAAACTTCTTATTTTTATCTTTATATTTGTGGGATTTACTTGCACGTCCTAATAAAACTGGCATTTGAGTGGATATTCTAAATAGATTTGCTCTAAAATGTGCTTTTTGTGAACTACTAGATGATTTTAGACTTTAAATCCTAATAAATTCATCTGAAAAGGCAAACTGACTCTTATTTGCTATATACATGGTCATTTATTGACGGTAGTTTGATTCCTCCTCAGCCTCTGATTGGCTAACCTTTCATCATTTGTAACTTTAATCCTGAACAAAACGACCACCAAGTCCATCTGATGGACGGGTAGAGGGAAAAATTAAATGGGCAGACGTACACAGAGTCAGAGACGATGTATATGTACGTATATATTTATGTATTTATAGGTGCACATAGCAGATAATGTTTATGTTTTACCGTTGTTGTCCTTGTTTTTAGCTGCATGTCTGTTTCTGTGTGAAAGCTCATCCTCAAGTATTCAAAAAATAGAAAAACGACTTCATGTGTTGCCACTGAGCAAAGTGAGAAGAGAAAAATCACATGGTGAAATAACTTTTCTCAGATGACTTCATGTCGGAAACAATTGTTCAATCTGTTAGATAACAGCTGCACAACAATACACGGGCCCAGCTGGTGTTTCCACCAATAACAAGACACGTGGCCGATGATGTCACAACAGGAAAAGCAGGAAACCCGTTTGGCTTTGTCCAAAAGGGAGTTAGGTGTGCAGAGGAGAAGATCACATGTCAGCCGACTGAAGAGTTGGGATGCAATAAAACACAAACACCAACCTCTCGTTGGGTTCGTCAGTCAGATCAGGTGACGTCAGCGTCGGCGGCGGCGGCGTCCTCCCTCCTCTTCCAACCTGCAGACGAAGCAACCAGGAGTCCAAATCACAAAAACACACACCGTGTCCCCAGAGCAACTTCCCTCACAGTTGGCCCAACAGCTTAAACCAGCATCTCCTCCTCCTCCTCCTCCTCCTCCTCCTCCTGCTCACTGGTATTTTCCAGACTGCACCTGGAGAACACTTTTAAACTGTCTCACATGCTCATAAAGAAGAGAGACAGACGCTGATGTCTGCATCCTTCATTTGAGGTGATGCTAGTCCCCGAGGGAAGGTTGCATAATGTTTAGCACAACAAAACACACTGTGTGTGTGTGTTTTATATAATCCAGCCGAGTCACTCAGAGGGATAAAGTGGTAATCCCTGTGTGAAAGGTGTTTTTGAAACCAACAACTAACTTTAACTTCGATGCCTCGTGTACGAACTTAAACTCGCAGGAAGTCCTCACAGGAAGTTAGCTTTAGGTTGAGGTAAACGAGTCCAATGACAAACGCGTCACGTGACCTTCGACACCAATGCGATCCACGTTTACGAACAAATGACTTTCACCTGGATCCCCTGGGTGAAAGTCTTGCGTCTGTCGTCGTGGTAACGTACACAGCTTCGGGTTGCCTAGTAACAGCAGGCGTGACAGAAGCCAAACCTCCCGAGCAGATAAAGAGGTGCTGGCCTCAGTGTCGGTGGAGACCAAAAACAGAGCAACAAGAGACTTAAATCCATCAGCGAGATTCCAAATACTGACTCTGTTGCTCCGTATCGGCTGGGCAACTATTTGTTTACCACAACCTCTCCGTCAGATGATAAAATGAATAATTTCTTTAAACGTTAGTGGAGGTAAATCCTGTTTCTCAACACTTCAATAATATGAGCGAGAGTAAGTTGGACTACAAATACTATTACTTCAGTATCAATAAATCCATGACGCAAGAAAGCAATCCGTCTGTAGACGATGGAAAACTCAGGACAACCAATACTAATGGTACACATACGTCAGGCTGTAGATCATTAACTTAGAGAGAGAGACAGAGAGACAGAGAGAGAGACAGAGAGAGAGAGAGAGAGAGAGAGAGAGAGAGAGAGAGGCACTCAGCTCTGGTTAAGTCGGGTCAATAGTCTGACTTCAATAGTAACAACATTCATGGGATTGCCAATCTTTCCGCTGACGTTGCATAAAAATTCACTTTGGTTTCAAGTTGGTAAAATACCCAGATTTGTAAACTCTGTGGTAAAGGAATCACTCCCAAAGCTTTCCTTAAGGGGAGATAAGACCTCAACGTTTGGATCCACGTCACCAAAGTCAATGAAAGTGCAAAAATCCCTCCAGGAAGAAGAGAAGTCCAGCATTTCCAGAGTCTCTCATCATCTGAGTCGTAGTTAGGGATGGATGGATATCATGACGCAGCATATTTGGATCTTTCAGGAATAGACATTTTGGGGATTTTGATATAAAGATACAAAGAATGTATTTTTTTTGTCATTGTTTTCAGCATTTATTATTAACTACGTGCACAGTATGACTTTAAATATCCATCTACCGTCCATCCCAGTCTACTGCCGGTGTTGCACCACATTCTGTGACCCGTTGGATCCTGTGACCTGTAACAACTATTTTATCCTTCACCCAACATTAACAGGAAAATCTATTTATTTGGTTGCTGAATGATAACATAGAAATAACATTATTTTCCACCGTGTTGAAAGAATATTTGAAGCACAAAACACTGATTTCCTTCACGGCCAAAGAAAAATAAGTCCCACAATATGATCTATGATACATATTTTATTCCTCGTTCCTCCACCAAACCATCTAAAACAATCAGATTCAATAAAATGCCATCAATCCTCACGATCCAAACACTGACTTCCCTAACCTGAAAAAAAAACACACAATCTCCGATAAGGAAATATAACACAATCAAATAAGGTATAATCAACACTGGCATGGAGTTTATGAACAGCGGAGAAACAAGCAGCAGGTTTTGCCTCAAAAACTGTGGAATAAGCCTGAAATAATACACAGATATTCCCACAGAAGCTTCTCGGGGATCGCTGCACTAATAAACGGCATACCAGCCGCACAGCCGGCCTCTAACGCGCCGGATCACACGTTTATATCTCGTCCAGAGATGGGAGGTACGGGAACACAGGAAGCTCACATTTACGGATATGTTCCCATGAAATTCGTAGTTACGGAGATAAGAAGGCAGGAACAATGTGGCCGGTATATATTAATAATTGGACAATAATCGTATGTTTGGTCCTCAAATTACAGCAGCAGCTTCACAAATTGAAGTTTCCCCCCCAGAAGTGTTGCAATCCAGCTGCTGGTCTGGATGTTTGAAGTGATGCACTAAACTGGGGATTAGGTCTTAGTCGAGGCACTGGGAGCCACACAGCTGGGGGCCAGACCATTATGTTGGACTGGGGGGGGGGGGGGTTTGCAGGTATGTTGGCTGCAGCCAGGACCACCACAAAAGGGTCTTTCTTGTAGTCTTTAAGGGTCCTGGGAATCAGGGGGCGCCGGATGGAAAGGAAGTGTGTCGGTTGTCAACATTAAAAGGAACATTTGCTAAATACGCACATTCGCTTTCTTGTTAGCCGAGTGGATTGGTCCGATCATTAGAGCGGGGGGGGCATTTTACTACAGCAGGGACAGTCTGCCACAGTAAGTCCTGGTTCTGGTTCTCCTGTGCTTTCATTTCTTGGGGATTTTGGCGGCCCCTGTGGACAAAAGCGATAGTGTTTACGAGCCCCTTTAGAAAAAGTGACAAGGGTCTAAAAGTCCTGGTTCTGGTTCTCCTGTGCCACCCTTCCCTCTAAACAGGCCCAGCACCAGCAGTACGGAGCCGGTTCTTAGCAGGAACCAGATCCGGGTGGGGCCGATGACACGCGTTAAGAATAACTGACATGCTTATATTCTCCTTTAAATGGATTATTAAATTAATAACCAGTTCCTCACAGTAACTTTTAGGTTGTTTGTTGATTATCCACACGCACACGCACACGCACACACACACACACACACACACACACACACACACACACACACACACACACACACACACACGTTAGGAAGCCTCCAGCACACCTTCACACTAATCACTGTAATGCACTGCAAGCAGGTTTCTATGAAGAAGCTAATATTTAAAGAAGGGTTTCATCACTATCTCTCACTCACACACACACACACACACACACACACACACAATCAGGCTGTAAAACAGATGTTTGTGCACGTCAGCTGGCCCACGTCCAATGCGGGATTATTATAAGTGTGTGAGAATGGCAGAAGAATGCTGTTTTTTTATGAATTACACATGTGGTGCCTTTTTTCTGAACATCTTGTAAGTGTGAACTGGGTTATAAACCTCTTATCTGACGTTATTATTACAGCTGCTGCCGATACTCTACAATCCCAAACAGACCAACAATGATGAAGTCATCGTGTGTGTGTGTGTGTGTGTCACTGGAACATTCTTTTTTTTTTTTTAAACAGGACCAGTAACTGTTGCTGCATCAGCACCACAGAAACCGCTCTGCGTCCCAGCGGAGGATTGGGTATCGAACACGTGGGACGATATTTTTCAGTAAAAACAAGAGAAAAACAGTCGATAACGTGGCTTTGACTTTGAAATTTAAAAGGAATATGGAATGTACGACGAAATGTCATGTAAAAACAACAAAAGCAATTATTGTTCTTGAGAATAATAAGCATTGTCTGTGGCAGCTGTATGACATTTATTTTAGGAGGCGGCTTTGAAGGCTTTGCCAGGAGCTCTTCAAAGGGGAGGGGAGGGGGGGGTGCTGCTTCCTCTTTGGGTTTGGGTGTGAAACTGGGCAAAAAAATGCCTCATAAAGAAAGTTTACGTCCATTAGAACTTTCTGTTTAAGTGATATTTTATAATTGTTTCTGAAAAATCCTGTTTTTTTTTGGTCATTTCCTTTTGGAACAGCAGATAGGGTCTAAATACTACAATACCCATGAGTCTTCACTGCCATGAAGAGGAGGGCTGGTTTTGAAGACCTTTCTCTTTGCCGCTGCCTTTTATTAAACTCACACTGTAACTTTCACTCTTGTATATTTTATACCTTATATTATTCTGTTCCTGCTAGTTTTCCTCTTCTTTTTTCCACTCATTTCATTTAAAGTGTTTAAATGTCCTTTTATACTTTGTTTCATTTGCACTTAAATCTTAAATAATCATAAATCATAAGGTCTTCCTGTATAATGGCCACGTTTTGAGTCTGTTTTTTTAATCACATGATACTTCCTGTATTCTTTTTTTTTAAATCAGCCTCTGTTCTTCACGTCACCATGACTGTGAACTACACAGCTTTCCAAAGTCACTGGAAATCCACCATGATCACTTTATTGTGTGTTTTTTCCCGATCTGCGATAAAATCTTATATCCGAACCCCCAAGTGAGCCAGGATTTAAAAGTGATGGACTGAAGATGCAGACTCGGTTCTCTTCAGCCTCGAGGTCTATCAGCGGTGAACGTAACTCAATTTGAAGCTCAGCGACGTTTCTGGCTGAAATGCACTCTTGTCTTCAAAACGATCATCTGCACTTAAAAATATTTAATAAATACAAAATATCTCTTTTAGATGACATCATCACACGAGCAAAGTCCAGCTCCGTCTCTGCTGTCGGCCTTTTTAACTCCCTTTGACACAAGTGTGTGTGTGTGTGTGTGAGTGAACCACAGACCGCACACAGATGACATCACCTCTCAGTGATTAGTCCGTTAGCTCAGTGCTCATATTTGACTTTTATCCAGTTTTCTTTGTCTGGATGTGATGATGTCACTGTTGAGGTCTTTCTATATGATAGGAGACGAGCATGTTAAGTGCTTCGCCCAATTGCGTTATCCTCGTTATGAGAGGCCTCATCTTTCCCGTCTCTCCTCTGAACCCAGAAGTGATAATGTTTCCCTCTCCTCTGTGTCGCAGGCTCGTTGGCCCCCAGGAATCTAATAATGTAATGGCCCCGGCAGTAACGAGGGCCATAACGGCCGCTTGCATGCGCTCAACCATCCTGAAAGGAGGATAAGTGTTTACAGCATCCAGGAAGTGCATCGCCGGCCATTAAACTGCCTGAAGTGAGCTGCGTCAACACTTAAAAACGCTGTTTAGATGTCAGAACGCTGCACTTTCAGATGTTCCTTTAAAGGGTCAGTTCACACAAAACACACAAAGGTCAACCAAATAAAACGACTAGGAAAGAATACGAAAAGATAATAGAGTCAATAAAGTGACATTTAAAACTGGAAACCAGTGTCAACAGTTTTGATAGGGACTATTTCTGTGGTGGAGAGAGGTGTGTGGATGGATTCCACAGGAAGTAACTGAAAAAACATATTTTTTTATGAGTCAACAGGGTGAACCGCACCTTTAGAAACACAGTCCATAAAATAACAACTCCAACACATTCTCTTCTTTTCGGCCAACAATAAAACGGTTCACCAATCAGATCCGCCGGATCGCTCCAATAAGGACTTAATTAAGAGGATCGGAAAACGTGCACAGCAGCTGGATTTATCGCAATATCACGAGATCAGATGAGAATCACAGGATCACATGACTAAAAACCGTGGATCTGACCAATCAGATGTGAGGATCTACTGGCAGCTATGGGGCCGTGGTTTAGGAGTGTGGTTCATCCGATCACCCGCCACACATTTTAGCTGTGAGGAAAACAGCTGATCTGGGTTATATAGACATGGTATAAAGACACATGACACACATGAAGCAGATGTTTGTTAAAGATTCATAGCAAATCTATGATGCAATCATTTTACTACCTACCCAACACAACAGGTGTTTTAAACTTGGATATAAACCTCTCCGATGGAAATTCTGGACAGAATAATGTTTATCCGTCAGAGGCAGCTGTTAAAAATGTGGTTCCCCTCAGAGGGAATGATCTCCGGGCCTGTCAGAGGGCAGTCAGGGCCCTGGTGGAGGGTGGAGATGGAGGGGGAGGAGGAGGGGGACTAAGCTCCAGACGCCGGCCCCTGGGACCAGGATCAGTCTGACCCAAGTTAATCACCAAACAAATGCTTAACCTTATCTCTCTCTGGTCTTTTATTTGCTCTCCTTTCTGTTTTTTCTCCGTTGTTTTCCTTCTACGCCTGCTCTCCGTCTCCTCACACTATCATTACCGTCCTCTGTGATTCACTTTCCTCCTGTTTACTCGCCCTTCTCCGCCGCGGCGAGTGGAAACGCCGTAAATCCCTTCAGATCCGCAAATACCACTTAGCCGTGGAGAAGCTGCCCCGAATGACAACGGCAAACAAAGAAATGCCTCATTGGCTGCAAGAATGCATGTTTAGGACCGGCCGAAAGCTAAAAGGTCAAGCAAATAAGAGACAGCTGGAACAAAGGAGTACGAAACGTCACAAACTGCAGGGAAGTATCGCTGCAAAGAGGCTCATCTGGAAAAAATACATTTAATTGAGTTTGGTTGAGTTTATGTAACTGTGGCCACCGCTGATCATTCCTGAGTGTGAATCAAACAGGATGCACTTGAAAGCACCCTGGAAAATACTGTACATTCAGTTACATCCATTAGCATCGAGGATCTTTGGGCTGTTTAGTTTGATTTAAAAGGATCAATCCTGCAGTGGACCCCGATAACTTGGTGCAAAACTAAGCTAACCACCTGCTGGTTTTAGCTTCAAAATTAACATGAGAGTAGTAATATCACCAATTAGATGATGAAAATAAAACTAATACTAATAATACGGTGCAGTGCTTGTGTGAACGGGTGATACGTTCTGTCATCTTTGTTTTCTCTGAGATAAACTGGAAACCAAGACACAAAAACATCGTACAATCTGGAATAATCTGCTCCGTACACCTTAAAACCCACGACCTAAGCACACACTGAACATATGATACCGCCTTATCACACGTTACACACACACACACACACACAAACAGCCTATTATGGCGGGTCGTGAACTTTTCCCAGTGATTAGCATACAGCTGTTGAGGCTGTCAAGCTTCCAGCTCAATCAATATCCAGACGTCGTGTCTAATACGACATTATCCGGTTAAACAAGAAAAAAAAAAACAGGAGACGACGTAAACCTGAAGTGAACTGAACTCAGACCAGCTTAATGGTCCTGGTGAAGCCTGGAGGCCGTGCAGCTGCAGAGCCCACCGTCCGTCTGCCGTTCCCCGGAGACTGACCCCCAGCTCGCCACAAAGGAGGAACAAAAAACCTGCAGATTCTTTCTCCTCATTTCACCCGACAGGAGGGTCCTGCCCCCCCCCCCCCCCCCCCAAGTCATTCTTTCTGTCTGCAGGGGAGGGCATGGTCTTCAATAGATGGAGGGGACAAGTGCAGGGGCTGAGGCTTTGTTATTATGAGGACCCCACCCTGCTGGTTTCCCATCAGTAAACAGACTGTGGAGCCGCTGGAGGTAGATGTAACCCCACCCCCCAGGAGAGGCTCATCTCTGGGAGCCACCGGGAGGCCCCCACGAGGACGAGGAGGGAGTCGGAAAACGGGGAAGAAGAGGAGAAAGAAGGGGGGAGTAGCTCCGGGGCACAGCCTAATCTAATCAGTGTGCATGACCGGCCCACAGAGCAGCGTGGACGGGGGGAGAGCGGACACGTCGATGGTTGAGTTCCCTATCAGTCGGTTCAGAAAGAAGGAGGCCGACACGTGAAAGGTCATGAAGTAAAAAAACGCTGCTGGAAAGTGTCACATTTTACATGGACGTGACGTACTTTGAGCTCTTGTTTCGCCCTCAGACAGCTCGTAAAAACAGCAGCGACTCAGAATAACGGACGGGGAGGCGAGGACGGCGATCCGCTGGAAAGTTACCAAAACGTTGACAATACTCAGACTGACCTGATTTCAGTGTGTGTTCCAAAAAAACCCTTCCTTTTTTGTGGTCTGCTGTCCAGAAAGTACACGATTAAGTACACACGTACTTCACAACAGATTTTATTCAAATCTAATTATACTACGACAACAGGAAATAAAAAGTGTGTTATGAATCATCATATAACCATCAAACGTCACTTTTTATTAAACAAAAAAAGTTGAAAAAAAAATGTACGTTTGATCCCTAATGATAAAATAATAAGCGTAACCTTAACGTTAGCATAACCTTAACATTAGCGCAACCTCAACGTTAGCGTAACTGTAACGGTAGGGCAACCGTGACGTTAGCGCAACCGTAACGTGAGCATAACCTTAACATTAGCATAACCTTAATGCGAGTGTAACCTTAACATTAGCATAAATTTAACGTTAGCATAACCTTAACGTTGGCCTAACTTTAACGTTAGCATAACCTTAATGTTAGCATAACCTTAACATTAGTGTAACCTTTACTTTAGCATAACGTTAGCTTAACACTGGGGCAGCAGAGGCACATCAAATATATGAAACGGCATCAATTCTACAATTTGTTACGTTAATGACTGGATTCATGTTTGAATTAGTTCAAACTTTATTATTTTTTAAGTGACAAACAACAAAGCCTCTCGGCTACGTTCTTTTTCTAGAAGCGGTCAAACGGAGAATCCCTGAAGTAGCTTCATAAAAGTAAAAAGAAACGCACGGCTGCTTTTAATTCACTCTGAAATACTTCCTCCAGAAGCTTGGAACGGAAAAACCCGTATAACGTAATGTGACCCAGTTAAGATTTGTCTGAATCTTAAAGACGCTCTTCCTCACATTACATCAATTTTTATGGCCAAATAAAAACAACGAGACGCGTATTTAAAACCTCTGTGATTGTGTATCGGAAAACACTTCCTGGATCCTCCCGTTGAAATTAACCGCTCGTTGAGAAACAAAAGAAAACTGTGGGCTGAAATAACGAAGTGCAGATTGTCAAAAAAAAAGCAGCTGGGAAAGTGAATATCGTAACTCTGTGTACAAGTGTAACAGAAGTCGAGAGGAAATACGATGCAAATAAAACTTGTTATCAGCGGTCCCATCTCTACTGGAGGACATCCAGGAGAACAGACTCGTTTTCCAGATGTTAGACCCTGCCCGGGCTGGAGTCATCCAAGGTTTAACCTCTGACACTAAAGAGCAGCCGTTCAATTAGTGAGTTTCACGCCCACGGTCACGCCGACGTCGTGGTCCTGGTTTCAGACCCACATTGATAGAGCTCAGGTCTGATTTCTGTCAGGATCTTACACTCGCAGACACCAATAAAAAGTGTTTATTTAGGATGCATCATCAAAAAACCCTCCGCTGAAAATAGTCGTCATACCAGGAGACGCACACTGACCCGATCCTATAAACTGCAGCCAGCATCCTGGATTAATGACAAAACAGCACTGTCATCAAAGCCGGGGGAAAAGCACGAAAGGCAGATGATGTGGTCTGGATGAATGGCATAGCAGTTAAACTTTTTTTTCCTCTCTCCAACGTGCAGTAAAAGTATCAACAACTACATCATTTGCACCAGGCAACAAAAAAAAGAGCCTGGTAACAGTTTATTTCCATGCTTTGAAAGTTTACCATTCTGTTTAAGAAAAAGGAGGGCAAAAAAAAAAAAAAAAACACAAGCATCTGCACTGCCACGCTGCCAAGAGAGAAACTTTTTTTCCTTCTTGTGGCCTAAATGTAAGGTCGTAATAAATGAAGCCGAGTGGTCCAAACACGGAGCCCTGAGGGACCACGTGCACTGGCACATAATCACAAACCGCTAAGACGATCCCTGGACAGTGGACTCCCAACAAAACCGCCCCCCTCTTTGAATGCGAGTCACTCATTGGGTGATGACGTAAGCATCATTAAACATCTAAAAGCTCAGTTTGCGTGCCTTTAAAATAAAAACATAAATAAAAAAAGATTTACAAAAGGCTCAAGCTAATTACAGAATATACAAAGTCTAACCGAGCCCACACAGGCGACCGCCGCCGCCTCTGCAACGTTTTGCAGCTGATAAAACCGTGACAACAATATATTGAACTACAACAATTCAACAAAAAACTACAAAAGCTATGGTGTTAATCTGGTAGTGGAGAGAGAGTTGCATGTGGAAAAAGACTTTTCCGACCACGATGAATCAGCGACCGAGGTTTGGAGCCAAAACACGACATCGCTTGTGAAAAAAACGCTGCAATGAGGAGCTGGGTTCCTGATCTGGATTACATTCTGGTCCAAAGACCAGGAGGACCCTTTCTGGTTCACGCACAAACACCGGGTTCCAGGTGGGACCTGGTTCTCGGGTTTAGCAAGACAAGAATGTGCGTCTCGCTTAGTCGAGACCACAATAGCAGGTCAGACCTTAGACCCTGGAGGTGGATCAGGATCAGGTGTTTGGGGTTAATGAAGCTTTATACTAAATGTCTTTGTCTTATTTGACAGAAAACTAAATGTATGTGTTGTTGTTTTTTACTTTTGGAAGTATAATGTACGATAATGTAATTTATCACAATTTATACACTAGACAAGAGTTTTAAACACTTAAAATGTGTTTTTTTTTTCATCTTTAATTAAACTTTCACTCTGTAACAATAGGCGTGGTTTGACCGATTTTTGCATACAGTCAACTTCATGATTAATTACACCAGAGCCGATTAGTCGACTAATCGATAAGAGATTTAAAACAGCAACTATTCTGATAACTGACATTTACAAATACAACTAGTTTGAACTTTTTGTGGATTTCTTTGTTCTTAATGTCATGTGTGCACATTTTTAAATACGTCATTTCTGCAGTTAAATGGCAGAAACGGACTCTTATATGAGGGGTCCTTCTGCGCTGCTGGTTACCCGGTAAAAGCATCACTCTGCTCGGCTTCGCTGCCACGACCTCCCCGCTGTTTTTACAGCAGCTTCTGGGAGAAAGTAACCCGAAAATAAAAGGTGGAACCACGGAAACAGTTCGTGTGGTCGGGCTTGACTTCGGCGGAGACTTGTTTCATAGACTGTTGTTGTCGAAAACAGTTTAAAAAAAGAAAGAGAGTTTTTTCTACTTACGTGTAACCGTTAACTTCTGGAGGTTTCCGTTTTCGTGAAGCGTCGCCTCTGAAATCCCGCAGATCTTCGTGTTGTGTCTTCTTTGAGGAGTTTAAGTGGTCGGGTTTGATCCGGACTACCGTTTTTTGTGTGTCCCCCCTTCTTTCCCTCAGTGTCGCCTCTTCATCCTCCACGTTTTCTCCGGGAACCACAGAAGAATGAATGGTTCCGTCCTCCCGGCGGCGGGGTGGGCGGGGCCGGGACTTAGCCCCTCCTCCCTTCTCCCCCATCCGCCAATCAGCGCCGCTTCTGCTGAACTCATGACTCAGCAGCGTGGAGATGTGATATGAAAGTAATTCATATCATCCTGATTGTTATCAAAAAAATATATGCCAGAGATAATTTCTCAAAATGATTACATACTAAACTAACTCATTATTTTTTAAATAATAATATTGAAAATAAGTCAATATTTTGAGTTAATATATAGAACAATTTTTGAGATAATAAGTCAATATTTTGAGATAATAAGTCATTATTTTGAGAAAGTGTCTCTTTTTTCTGACAGTGGCAGAAATGGGCTTCCATAGAAATCCCTTTACCTTATTTAATAAAATAAATAAAATATTGCATCACAGAGAGAATATCCTTTTTTTCTTAACAATCTTAAATTAGGTCATCATAAATATCTCCCTGCATATATAAACAACCAATAGAGGTTTTTTTTTGTTTTTATTGCATAATAACAATATTTCCTGTATTTGTCAAATTTAAAAAAAAGTTTAAAAAAAGGCAAAAGCAGTTTGTGGTAATAGGATTGTCATAGTAGCCATTTAAAAAGAACTTGATATAGTGAAGTAAATAGGGGACATGTTGAAAGGTCATTCATGCATGTGAGAATATATTTATAGATGCAAAAGACATAGTCAAATTCCCTGTATGTGCATGCATATATTATTAAACGATGAGGAACATAATTGCTGCTTGCAAACACTGGCTATGAATTTGCGATGCAAACTGGTTTATTGACTCCGGTGGACGATAATGAACATTTTGTCATCCGTGTGAAGCAGACGAGCCCTTCACACAGCATTACATCTGTCTGCATGTCACATTCTCTCCAAATCTGAGTCTTAACCTTCAGCGGGAGGCTAACAGCTGAGCTAAAGACTTTAGATCGCTCACACTCTGGGAGCTAAACATCTATTTGGGTCGACGCTCCAGACTTAGCATGGTTTTCCAGACAGTATTGCCGGTCTCCTTTATTCAGTGTGAAGGGAAAACAAAAACACACACTTCTGTATATCTGTGCTGCAGCCAGCGAGGCCGGTGTGAATGGACTATTTTGAGAGTGTTGAGACTAGGAGGGGAAGGATGGAGCCGGACTTGAATGCAGTGAAAACACACGGGAAGTCTTGTGACTCTGGTCTGGGTGTTTCTGGTTAAACAACATGTTACCGTCAATAATAACAGCCCCGATGTTATCCATGCTGGTTCCTGACCGCCGCTAACCCCGAGTGACCTTCTGGTCCGAGACTCAGACAATTAAAGAGTCTTAAACATGTTTAAAAACACACAAGGAAATAGTTCGGTTTAAAACATCAGGACTTGGATTAAAATAGCTGTGAAATCTAACAAAAACAGCAGAAGAAGCTGTGTTTTTGGACCAATCAGGATCCACCTCCACCTCCTCCTTATGCCCACTGCAGATTTACTCATTTGTGATTTCCTTCCTTCCTTTCTTTCTTTCTTCCTTCCTTCCTTCCTTCCTTCCTTCCTTCCTTCCTTCCTTCCTTCCTTCCTTCCTTCCTTCCTTCCTTCCTTTCTTTGTCCCTTCCTTTCATTCTTCCTTCCTTCCTTCCTTTCTTCGTCCCTTCCTTTCATTCTTCCTTCCTTCCTTCCTTCCTTCCTTGTTTAACGTATAAGACATTTACATTTAGGGCATTAAGGACTCAATGGTTCCAGTCTAATAATGCCTCCTTGAATGTGGTCTTCTATCTGTGGTGGTCTGCCGACACTCTGGAGGAGCTCTTTTCTTTCTTTCTGTCTTTCTTTCTTTCTTAGGTGTGATGAGCTGTGGGATTCCCCCCTCCGAGGCTCAAGGTTCAACACATTCCTGGCTGCACCGGTCAGTTTTTTCATTTGAATCTGTTTTCACAGGCAGACAGACAGAGAGACAGACAGACAGACAGAGAGACAGACAGACAGACAGACAAACAGACACAATCTTGTTTGGAATTCCAGTCACTTCAGTCTGAGACCTTCGGTGTCTCCTTGTGGAAAATACCAGAGGGGAATCAAGGGTGACAGCCGGCTGTGTGTGTGTGTGTGTGTGCTCACCATCAAAACATCTGCGCCTCAAGCCTGGCTATCATATCTTTTTTACGCTGTCATATCTTTAAAGGGGGCATCACCCTGGTGGCACACACACACACACACACACAGCTTCATCCCACCTGAAACAACAGAGAGTAGGGGGGGGGGGGTTGTCGGGGGCGACGTCAGTGTCTCAGTGTTGATGTTGACTTCACAGGGGCCGAGGCAGAGAGCGGGATTAAGTGTGAAAGGGAGACGGGTCTTCATGACGGGACGGGAGGACCTGTAGGGAGGAGGTTCACCACAGACAGGTGGGGGGGGGGAGACGGGCAAAGACTGGGCAGCAGCGTCTAATTAAAAAGCAGCCATCCCATCATCTCTGAAAAGCAGCAGTTTGGATTGTAGAGTAAACGAACATGAAGAAGCGAGTGGCAAATTTGTAGCCTGGGTTGTGTAAGGAGTGCTTTCTGAGAAACATCAAATCATCATGTGGTTTATTCTGGGAGCCGTCTATTACCCACAATCCCCAGCTTCAATTCCATTTAACAGCCACTCTGGGAGAAAATAGTGTCTTGTGTTTATTTTTAAAGCAAATACACACTTCTGAGTTCATACGTACAAAAATTAGAAATTGGCTTATTCTTCAAAAAAACAAGATAATTAAAAAAGAAAATTTAGATTCAGGTTTTTAAAATTTAAGTCACACAATCGCCTGGGGGGGGCATATGGAGGGGGGTGGGGGTGTTTTTGAGTAAATAATTCAGAGAAATACGACTCATTAATTAAGCATGAAACTCAGTCTGGGCCTCGTTAGACACATAAATTAATAAATATAAATCCCAAGTCAAGGTTTTAGGTCTCCAAGACAACTGATTGATGAAGACCATGTGATACAGCTGAAAGCTCTGGAAAATGATAGGAAGTGGACTTTGGGTTCAGATTACATTCACTCATTGACGCTTTTTTGAGATTAAGAGAAGAAGACGTCTGCCTATGCTAATTAGCTTAGCATAAAGAGTGGAAACGGCTAGCCTGGCACCGTAAGATCTACCGGCATGTTTTAGAAGTGTTTAAATGAAAAGTTCTGGTTTTGCAGGGTGTGTGTTTGTGTCAGGTTAGCCGTTTGTGGTTTGAATGCTAAGCTAAGCTAACGTCTCCTGAAATAAAACATTTCTAAAAAGGAGACGGGTGGCGTTGACCTGTGACTCTCACAGCTCTCCTGTTCTCCAGCATTGTTGTCGACTGCCAATCAATTCACGTGACGGGGGTCAACGGTCACAGCCCACATTAGGACTGGGCCGCCTCCCCTCTGCAGGGAGCATTTCCTGTGGTAGTGTGCATGCTGCTGCGGGTGGGAGGTCAATCACCGGGAGGTCAGAGGTCAAACAGCGTGGCTGTATTAAGGAAATTAGCTTCTCCCGCTGAGATTCCAAAGATCCCCGTGGAAGGATCCCAGTTTTCATTCTCTAGAGTGTTTGTTTTCTACGTCAGACACCGCTCACGTGTTCAGCAGCTACTCGTCGCCACGGCGATGTCATTTTGTAGTCCCATATAGCTCCTTGTTAGCAACCACCTTTTTTAGGACACACAAAAGCTAAAAAAGAGAAGAAAAAAAATCCCCAGACGGGTATTTACTGACATATTTTTATATCGAAGAACAAAACATTAAAATCTCTTGAGCTTCAGATTTATTTCTAACCAACAACACAAAAACTTTGAGTGCAACATTTTCAGTCTGTTTTACAAACCGTTTCACCACATTCTCGCCTATATATTGTGCTTTTTTTTGTGTTAAAAACATTCGTTCATTTAAGCATTATTTGACGATTTAGTATCAAGGTAAGATAAAGTCAGCAAACAGTTGCTTATTTACTCATCCAGTAGATTCAGAGCAACATTATCACTCATTTAGACCAACATGGTGAATTTAAGTCCAAGACTCACTCCGTGATTCGTCACATATAGTTCCCAACGCAAAAGAAACCTCATCCAGCAGCCGGTTTCATATTTAAAAAAGGTATTTTCATGATCATATAGATGTACAAATCTATTTCTTATTCCTTTCCAGAGAAGAATAGCAGACCTGAGTTAAACAGCCGGTAGAAAAATGTACAAATTAAACACTCATTTAACGTTTCATTTCAATAACACAAATATAAAAATGAAGGAAAATATCTTTGGAGGTACCAAACCGCCGCTCCGAGTCTCTGGAGGGAAACATCTGGCTCTAAACGCTCCTCAGTGCTCAGCAGCTATGCACTAATACTGTTCAGCTGGTGTTTGGTGCTGGGGGTTGAGAACAGAGGGGTTTATGGGAGTTTCAGGATCCTGCTGCTAATGGAAAAACCCAGATGAGAGCTGAGAGACTGAACCGACCAGCTCTGTATCAACCGTCAGACAGATAATCATCATCCTCCGGTGGTTGCATATTAATAAATCTTTCATTTGATATTCATTCTAATCACCATATATTTAAATAAAGAGTCTCTTCTTTTCCACAGTAAACTAGAAACCTTCGCCGCTGGCCCTCTAAGCCCAGGGTCCCCAGGCCCCCGTGGGTCCCGGGTCACATCGGGGGTCTTCGTCGGGGAAGACTATGGGCAGAGCTCTCTTCTGATACTGCTGGAGCCGGCGGAGGAGATACTCCACCACGGCAGGGAAGCTAGCCGACACCTCGTTCCTCTCCTCGGGGTCTTTCTCCACGTCGAACAGCATCACGGGCTTCAGCCGATCCGCTCCGGGGGACCTGGACCCGGAGCCGTTCTGTTCCGGCCGTGGGAACCAAACGTCACAACCTGGAAGACATAAGGAAGGATTATTACCAAGTACATTTACTGTACAAATACAGACATTTTGTCCTTTAAACTTCTCACGTGGTTTCAGTTGAATACGTGTTTGAGGCCCAAAGAGGTTAAAGAGGTTAAATGGTCCGTTAGCATTAATCATCTCACGACCCGTTAGATTTATCTGGGGATTCTTCCCCGAGGTCGGGCACCACCCAACTAAACTAACTGTATATGAACTGTTTAAAACGAGCTCTACCTCCGCCAGCTACTATCTATTATCCTCGTTTTTACTTCTATTTCTGTTCAGTACATTATGGGAGATGCAAAAACTGGAGTCAACTTTACTTTACTTCTGTGCATACGTGCCCAAATAAAGTGGATTCTGATTTTGAGTCACTACAAGTAACTTTCATTTCTTGGTGATTTTGGCGGCCCCTGTGGACAAAAGCAGTACTGTTTACGAGCCCCTTTAGAAAAAAGGGACCAGGGTCTAAAAGCCTGCTTTGCTGAGTCCTGGTTCTGGTTCTCCTGTGCCTCCCTTATATAATTTATATATATATATATAAATATATAAAGCTAATCTTGCTGCTGGTCATATGTCGGTCATAACGAGGCATCCGTGTTAAATGGAGACCGTTTCATAACGAGATAAAAGTTCCTCAAAGTAACTTTAAGTACTTTTTGTGTTGGTGTTACGTTGCGTTGCCCTTAAACACCCAAAATAAAATCATTGCAGTGTTTAAATATGATTTAGAATGCTTTAAATGAACTGTAAAACTTTT
Source organism: Eutrigla gurnardus (assembly GCF_963514095.1). NCBI lineage: Eukaryota > Metazoa > Chordata > Actinopteri > Perciformes > Triglidae > Eutrigla > Eutrigla gurnardus. The sequence goes on from NC_139930.1 coordinate 17,120,387, forward strand.
CTACCTTCAGTATGATTTAGAATTTAACTTGTTTTTTACTCAAGCAGAGATCCGGATTCTTCCTCCTTAACAAGGCAATGTGCTTTCAGACTCAAGCCGTCGTCAGGGGCGACGGAGGACACTGACCCGGGTATCCCGTCAGCAGCTTCCAGTTGGAGGATCGGATGGCGGCATGGATGGAGACGTTGAAGCCTCCGCCGAACCCCGGAGCCAAAGGTAACCGCCGGCCGGTGCCAGGACCTGCGGAGAGAGGACGGAGCACGGAGGTCATCCACCTTTAAATAACGGAGGGAAAACTGCTGATTAAGACGATATGAACACAAAAACGCCCTCTGTGGTACGTTGGCTCCGAATATCAGCGCATACCTGAGGAATCGAAGGTGGAGGTGTCAAAATAAATACGCCAATACTCTTTTTCTTGTGGTACAGCAGGAATCAAACAATCCTTCCCTTTAAGAGCAGAAATTACTGGACGGATGAATTTCCCCACAAACGCGTGGAGCTTTTAGGGAGCTGGAGGAATTTAGACAAATGTGGTGGTAAATGTGGTCAACTCAGCAGCACCGGGGCTTTTTTTTCTGCCCCATTTCTGCCAAGCACAATGAATAATTCACCGTTTGTGCAGTTGGGCAGATTTTTGAAAAGCGAGGAACAAACCAGGGAAAAAAGGGCAAAGTCAATAATTGATCTTTGTTTGAGGGCGTCCAGACATTTCTGCAGCCACGAGATGAAAACCTTTAAGAAGAAGAAGAAGAAGAAGAAGAAGAAGAAGAAGAAGAAGAAGAAGTGGCCTTGAGAGTGTTTCCAGGTTCTGGGTTTGACCCCGACAATGTGGTCCTGATTACACGAGATTTGCAAGTAATTTTGGCGTTCCTAACGCTGTCAAAAGCAAGTATTTCATTTACGTTCCCTGGGGAACTCCTTTTTTAACGTGTCCGATCTCGCCCCCCGTGACAAAGACTTTGACATTGATTTCTCTGGTGAAAGGCCACGTGGGGGATCTTCATCGTTGTCACGTGCAACGAGCTGGGGTTGCACAACGCGGGGCGATCCAAGAACCAAACCCAGATTTGTGTAAACCAGGATCAGTATTGACATCGTGGCCACATTCAGGTTCTGTTACATAAAGCAAGTGGGTCAGGCTCTAGATCTGCAAAGAGCCTCAATTGTCCATTTCTGACAGGCATTCGTTGCTTGAGCGCCTCAAAAAACAGGGTCCTGCTCATCTGGATCTCAAAACAGGGTCCTGCTCATCTGGATCTCAAAACAGGGTCTTGCTCATCTGGATCTCAAAACAGGCTCTTGCTCATCTGGATCCACAGCAGGAGGATCAACAAAAGAACTCAAGAAAAAAAAAGAGGGAGGCGAAGGGGAGGAAGAGACCCTGAGAGAGCAGAGGATCATGGAGGAGGAGGAGGAAGAGGAGGAGGGGATATTTGTGTGTGATTTAAGGCTTGGTCCAAGTCCAGGGTTCCTCCGCGAGGAGGTTCAGGGACCCCTTTGTGACCCAGTTAGTCGGGATCCCTCTTCTAACACCGAGAGCAAAGAAGGGGGGATTTTAAAAAGCAACTTGAAAGGAGAAAATATGCAACAACAAAAAGTGGGAAAGAAGAATCATGGAGGAGGAAAAAGGGGAGTAACGTGGACCAGCAGGGTTCCTCAAAGAGAGGGTCTCCAGGAATCCGAGCCTGGACCGCATCAGGAGGAGCTGGTTGTCACTCAAACATAAAACACGGATGCTTGGAAAGCAGCAGAGTTGTTGGTGATTTAGATGAAATCAGCAACAGTGGGCTGAGCTCGGCTGTGTAAACAGATAAATCAGCACTGGAACATAAAAACCCATTTAAACGGGTGATTTGGGTGTTTCTCCAGCAGTTCTTCATTAACTTTTACAATATTAGAGATGAGAGGTCAAAGGTGTTTACGGCCCTAAACTTTGTTTTGGTCTCAACGTTCCCGTCAACATTGTTTCCCGTTGCAGGCAACAAAATAAAGATCTGAACAGTCCGACTGGATGCTACCGACCAGCAGCAGGTAAAAAAAATCAAATCCAGATCCAGATCTTTCTCTCAGGTGTGGGTGGAGACCAAAACGGAGGTAAAAAAGGAGTGAAATATTGGAAACTGGATGTGTAAATAGGCAAATGTTGGCTCTTATAAAGACTTACCTACTTATTGATTTCTGATTTTAACTATGAATTTTCATTCGCAGACTATATCGGACATTATGAACTGATATACAAACTGTCACACTCATTCTGAGCACGATGTTTCCAGGTGATAGACACCGACCGGACCCCCTTGATGCTTGTTTAGAGCTTTAAAAAAAAATCCTTTTTGCGTCACATTTCCAAATTTGACTGCGATGCCACATACGGTGTTGATCAGCAGTAATCAGTCCTCCTGCACCACCACCTCCTCCTCCTCCACCACCTCCTCCTGCATGCCAGAGGAGAAGAACTGTACTTTTTTCAGAGATGAATGAAACAGTATGCATCTATTCTCACGACGAACCATTACGTGCCCATTAGGCCACATCTGTGAAACATTTCAGCACAGTAAACGTCCTCCTCCTCCTCCTCCTCCTCCTCCTCCTTCACCTCCTCCTCCACCTCCACTCTTTCTGAGAGTGTAACCAAAGGTGCAGCATTCTCTCCACAGAGTCAGAAATAGCGGCCTCAGACCAGGACCACCTAATATTAAGTGGTTTAGACAAGAATGAGACCACTCCACTGTGTCTGACAGCTAAAAAAAAAAAAAGGTTCAGTCACATGAGCCGTTTCCTGGAAACCTCCCCACAATCACAGAGTTTAAACTGTGAGCCGAGAACGTCAACTATCTCACATTTCAACACGGTCGGCTGGTTAAAGTTCCAACCTCGTGTTTATCGGAGAAAACAGAGGAACCAACTACCGTTTTATGAAGGACAACAATCACAAATACCTCACTGGAATGTGACTAAAACAAGGCAAATTAATAAAAAAACAAACATTTTAATTGAAAATATTAACAAAACGTTGCTTATGATGATCTCAATCTAAATATTACCGTCACTGGAAATAAGATTTCATAAACCTCCCAGATTAAGGGACATCCACTGATAATAATCCAGACACCATGTGAGACCAGATTCCTCATAAACTCTTAATCCAGTCAAACAAATTTCAAACACTCACAACAAACACACGGCGGACTGGACTGAGTCTCAGCAGAGTTATGCAACGCCTGCTATTCTTAGGGCCCCCGGTCTGCTCCGACTCCACTTAATTGGATCCACGGTGTCTGGTGGACTCGTGAATACCGGTCTAACAATGAGCCTCTTGATGCTCGTTGGCAACGATGGGAAGAGAGAGTTACAGCGTTAGAAACAAAACATCGTGGAGACAAGAGGAGGAGGAGGAGGAGGAGGAGGAGGAGGAGGAGGAGAGGTCACACAAGGTTTTCATCACCTTAACCAGTCACCAGGCAGGTGATCAATGCTTGGTAGGCATGAGGGCCCCGAGTCCTCCAGTGGGTCCTGGGTTCCTCCTGGTGCAGTGGGTCCTCCTGGTGCAGTGGGTCCTGGGTTCCTCCTGGTGCAATGGGTCCTCCTGGTGGTTTGGGTCCTGGGTTCCTCCTGGTGTAGTGGGTCCTCCTGGTGCAGTGGGCCCTGGGTTCCTCCTGGTGCGGTGGGTCCTGACTCCTGGGTTCCTCCTGGTGCAGAGGGTCCTGGGTTCCTCCTGGTGCAGAGGGTCCTGGGTTCCTCTTGGTGCAGTGGGTCATGGGATCCTGCTGGTGCAGTGGGTCCTCCTGGTGCAGTGGGCCCTGGGTTCCTCCTGGTGCAGTGGGTCCTGGGTTCCTCCTGGTGCAGTGGGTCCTCCTGGTGCAGTGGGTCCTCCTGGTGCAGTGGGTCCTGGGGTCCTCCTGGTGGAGTGGGTCCTGGGTTCCTACTGGTGCAGTGGGTCCTGGGGTCCTCCTGGTGCAGTGGTCCCTGGGTTCCTACTGGTGCAGTGGGTCCGGGGTTCCTCCTGGTGCGGTGGGTCCTGGGTTCCTCCTGGTGCAGTGGGTCCTGGGTTCCTCCTGGTGCAGTGGGTCCTCCTAGTGCAGTGGGTCCGGGGTTCCTCCTGGTGCGGTGGGTCCTGGGTTCCTCCTGGTGCAGTGGGTCCTGGGTTCCTACTGGTGCAGTGGGTCCTGGGTTCCTCCTGGTGCAGTGGGTCCTCCTAGTGCAGTGGGTCCGGGGTTCCTCCTGGTGCGGTGGGTCCTGGGTTCCTCCTGGTGCAGTGGGTCCTGGGTTCCTCCTGGTGCAGTGGGTCCGGGGTTCCTCCTGGTGCAGTGGGTCCTGGGTTCCTCCTGGTGCAGTGGGTCCTGGGTTCCTCCTGGTGCAGTGGGTCCTGGGTTCCTCCTGGTGCGGTGGGTCCTGGGTTCCTCCTGGTGCAGTGGGTCCGGGGTTCCTCCTGGTGCAGTGGGTCCTGGGTTCCTCCTGGTGCAGTGGGTCCGGGGTTCCTCCTGGTGCAGTGGGTCCTGGGTTCCTCCTGGTGCGGTGGGTCCTGGGTTCCTCCTGGTGCAGTGGGTCTGGGGTTCCTCCTGGTGCAGTGGGTCCTGGGTTCCTCCTGGTGCAGTGGGTCCGGGGTTCCTCCTGGTGCAGTGGGTCCGGGGTTCCTCCTGGTGCAGTGGGTCCTGGGTTCCTCCTGGTGCAGTGGGTCCTCCTGGTGCAGTGGTCCTGGGTTCCTCCTAGTGCAGTGGGTCCTGGGATCCTGCTGGTGCAGTGGGTCCTCCTGGTGCAGTGGGTCCTGGGTTCCTACTAGTGCAGTGGGTCCTGGGATCCTGCTGGTGCAGTGGGTCCTCCTGGTGCAGTGGGTCCTGGGTTCCTGCTGGTGCAGTGGGTCCTGGGATCCTGCTGGTGCAGTGGGTCCTCCTGGTGCAGTGGGTCCTGGGTTCCTACTAGTGCAGTGGGTCCTGGGATCCTGCTGGTGCAGTGGGTCCTCCTGGTGCAGTGGGTCCTGGGTTCCTCCTGGTGCAGTGGGTCCTCCTGGTGCAGTGGGTCCTGGGTTCCTGCTGGTGCAGTGGGTCCTCCTGGTGCAGTGGGTCCTGGGTTCCTCCTGGTCCAGGACTAGCCTGTCCAGAGTGTGTAGACAGTTCCTGGATGACGATGAAGGCATTGATTCCATTGATTGGCCCTCATGTCCCCCCTCACCTAGATCCAGCTGAGCCCCTCTGGGATGTTATCTATCGATGCATCCTGATCCTGGTCCGGGGAGTAGACCTCCCCCAGGACCCGATCCTTAGACTCACCAGGAGCCCAGACGTCGTCGGGAGTTCATAAAGGATGATTGGTGATTTTGAATCCCGTCGTTACGTCATTATGTTCACAACAACGTGAATAATGAACTCATCCGGACGTGTGATTTAAAAGCAGACTTACAGGGAGCGATGTCGTTGTACAGCGGGTCGATGTTGTGCAGCAGCTCCAGTCTCGGTGAAGCGAAGCCTTTGCTGCAAGATAGAAAAAAAAAAAGTCTTAAATATATGGATACACAACCAACACACACACACACACAGTCTGACTCATGCACTGTAAAGTCCACTGGGATGTGTAAATGTAAACCAGCTGGCCCCGTTGTTCACCAGGCAGCCGTATGCTGCGACCGCACTCCACCACAGAGAGTACAGCTCCGGCCGACCACAGTGTCTGATAACACAACTAAAATAACTCTCTGCTCCGCCGGCCTTCTGTTCTGGCCCCGCCCCTTCCTGTGACAGACGAGCCAATTAAAAAAAAACAACACAAAACCGTAAAACCGTAAAAACAAAAAGCATTGTCGTGCAACTTGCACTGCAGCAGCCGGCGCGGTCAGCTGACGTGCGTCAGCCAATCGAGTCAAGTGGAGGCTGCAGAGTAGTAGTTTGTGGTTCCAGAGGCTAAGCTTTGATTTTTTTGTTTCCTGCCTCAACCTCCTTTCCACTTTTAGTTTACAAATATATCAAGTGTCAGACGTGTGACGGCCTGCGTGATGCCCTGAACACGGAGGGGAAAGTGGAACTCTGGTCACGAACAGCAGTTCTCCACAACATAATTAAATATATTAAATAAATTAAATATATTAAATATAATAAATACATTAGGGAGGAAAGAACATCTGAGGTTTCCACTTAAAAAGGATTTGCAGATAAACTTGTTAGCTCATCAAGTAGCAGCATTTTAGGACATTCGGGGTTCCTCCACCTTCTCCAAAGTCAAATTCAAGCACTTTCCAAGCATTTCCAGGTGCATTTCCATGCTTTTCCAGCACCTTCCAGCTGTGGTAAACTACATATTTGTACCAATCCAATGGTCAGTATTCAGTCTACTTATTATGTCACTTGTTCATCACATTAAATGAGATGTTATTGTCCTCTAAACAACCAACATGATGTTTGGAGACAGCTTTTTACAGAAGGACCACAAATGAAAGGAAAACTAATTCCACTAACAGATCCACAGAAATATAATCACCAACTATTTTCATCATCTGTTCATCATCAAAAGTCATTTTTCATGCAGAAATGTCAGAAAATGCTGTTTTCAGTCCCTCAGATATGGAGATCTTCTTTTCTCTGTTCTATCATAGATGTCATCACATAGAACACACATTTCAAGCACTTTATTCTAAATCCAAGCACTTTTCAAACCTTGAAAACACCACACTAAAATTCAAGTGTTTTCAAGGATTTCCAGCACCGAACCAACAGAAGGTGGATGGAAGGACGATAGATTTGTGAGAATGACTGATGGAATTTCCTTCCTCTTTGAGCTCCATCGCCACGGTAACAAAGGGCTTATTGAAGGAGGCTCCAACGACACAGAGAGAGAGAGACGGCGGGGTCAGGCAGACAGGGGGTCAGACAGACAGGCAGAGGCACCGGGAGAGGGCAGCCTGTCAGAGTGGAGAGCTGCTCACACTGTAAACTCTGAACCTCAGCCCCCGGGAGTTCGAGTCCCAGACGAGTGCAGAACGAACCGCTCACCTGATGGCGTCCCACACGTCGAACCCGTCCAGCGGCTTCTTGGCGTCGGCGCTGCCTCCCGCCAGCGAGACGAGCGTCGGCAGCCAGTCGGAGACGTGGACGAGCTCGTGGCTGACGGTGCCGGGTCGCTTCAGCAGCGGGCCGGCCACGAAGCCGACTCCTCGGACCCCCCCCTCCCACAGAGACCACTTCCTCCCTCTCAGAGGCCAGTTGCTGCCGCCGCTCAGCGTCTGACCTCCGTTATCTGGAAACACACAAGGAGGGGGACAGAGATGAATATATAAATAATATATATAAATATGAAGATGAAGAGGCATGAAGTGACTTTTGAATGCAAGGATGCAGATTTCACACTTAGAGAGGACAGCAGAGTGTTGGTTTAATCCCATTATTATCTATAAGATTCATCCTGGGAACCATGAATGTCTACAAAACTGAACACACACACACACACACACACACACACACACACACACACACAAACACACACACACAAACACACACACACAAACACACACACACACACACACACACACACACACACACACACACACACACACACACACACACACACACAGTAAGCCTTTCCAGTATAAACCCACCTGACCAATCACAACCAGACAGGCCTCCGTGTGTCATGTGAGTCCAGGAAGTAGCCTGTGCCGGTTCCTCCTTAATGCCTTTACAAGCTGCTCTGCCCCCCCCTCTCGACTCCATTAAAACAGCTCAAACATGACAAACATACATGTGGATGTGACTAATAAAAGCCACGGGTTGACCCGATACTCGTTTACCTGCCGGTCAGGTGTTGCATCATCACACGGACACAGTTTATGTGGTTTACCTGAACCCTTCCAGTCACAGCCAATCAGAGGCGTGGAAGAGGAACAATGAGAACAGGCCACCTACCGCAGGCTCTTCACTTTACAGAGCATGTTCCTGTCTTTTAATCACCCTGTAAAAGAGCTAAAAATAACCCTCAAAGGAGTTACCTACTTCAGATGCAATTCATTAGACGTTCCAGAGAGCGGGGGCCATGTTTGGATCTCATCCTCAGCCGTGCTACCGGCATTGTTTGAAATAAAAATCATCCTTAATGATCAGCTGGTTTCAGGGTTCAACATCCCGAGAGGTCCAGGGGTTTGTATGAAGAGATGAGCCAATCAAAAGACACAGAAAACCCTGTTAGACTCAACACAACACTGCTCCCTAGTGGACATCCCGAGTATTACAAACACATTGCTCCTCTTGTCCCCCTCTTGACCGTGTTGTGCAATAAAACGTGTAATCTGATGCTTTTAACTCGATTTAGGTCAATTTAAAAAAAAAAAAAAACAGCTTTGAGGGCAAATGTGGTTTTGAGTCTGGATGTAAAATGTAATTGCTCTTTACTTAGCACACACTGATTTGGTTTCCATTCTGGCACGCCATAAAAGAGTCACATGGAGACAGAAAATAAAAAGCAGTGGAAAATATATTAGCACCCACCGAGGCGTTTCTCACTCGATTATCCTGTTTACGTGTAAATAAAACGAGGTTTCCGTTAAAACACACCTGTGGAGAACACCAGCACCGTGTTGTCCCAGAGTCCGGCCCGCCGCAGAGCCAGAGTGAGGTTTCCCACGGCCTCGTCCATGGCCGACACCATGCCGGCGTACAGCCTGCGGTGGGGGTCTTTGATGAAAGCGTAGGGGGCCACGTAGCGGTCGGGGACCTGCAGGGGCGCGTGGACGGCCTGCAGCGCCACGTACAGGAAGAGCGGCTGGAGGGTGAAGAGGCAAAGACTCAATAAGTACAGGATCAAATCATTTTAATAATAACAATCATTACAGTTACTCTGCAGGGGGGAGAGTTTCTGAACGTCTGACTGTGTCTGTTTATTGTTGCCGAGCAGGTCGTCGAGCACAAAGAGGGTTTTATTTTTATTTATTTATTTTACAGCTGCTTTGCTGAAGCAGCTTCCTGCTGTGGGCTGAAACATCACAGCAGTGAAGCAGAACAGCAAAACATACGAGCTGAAACTCACCGTACCGATATCAGACATCAGTACCATTACTATATATATATATATATATATATATATATATATATATATACACATCATATATTGTGTATATATATATATATATATATATATATATATATATACACAATATATGATGAAAGTCGCTTTCTCTCTGTTGTATCTGTGTGTGTGTATGTGTGCGTGTGTGTGTGACCTTGCTGGCGTTGTGTGTTGCGATGATGCTGGCGGCCCTGTGGCTGAACAGCTCGGTGGAGTAGACTCCTCCGTATCCCGCGGCGACCTCCTCTCCGTCCCGCAGGTCCAACGCACAGCGGCTGAGGTTCAGAGCGGCGACGCGGCTACAGCGGACGTGGGTGAAGTAGTCCTCGCTGCCCGTCAGGTAGCCTTTAGATCACACACACACACACACACACACACACACACACACACACACACACACACATCAGACTGATAATCATTACTCCTAATGACCTACATGTATGATATATACCGAGGTAGGTGTCGAAGCCGCGGCGCGTGGGCAGGCAGTCCTTCCTGTACATGCCCAGGTGCCACTTGCCCACCATGTGCGTGGCGTAGCCCGCCTCCTTCATCAGCTGGGGCAGCAGCTTCTCGTCCAGGGGGACGCAGTAGGGCTGGCAGGGCCAGATGATCTGGTGCTGCATCCCCGTGTGGATCTGAGGAGGGGCCAGACACACACAGATCAGGATCTGGACCTGGTCCTCCCTGGACCCCCTCCACCTTTGGGACCCCAGTGAGGACAGGATGTGGGATCTCCCTGGACCCCCTCCACCTTCGGGACCCCAGTGAGGACAGGATGTGGGATCTCCCTGGACCCCCTCATCTTTGGGACCCCAGTGAGGACAGGATGTGGGATCTCCCTGGACCCCCTCCCCCTTTGGGACCCCAGTAAAGACAGGATGTTGGGTCTGTACCTGGTCCCCTCTGGACCCCCTCCCCCTTTGGGACCCCAGTGAGGACAGGATGTGGGATCTCCCTGGACCCCCTCCCCCTTTGGGATCCCAGTGAGGACAGGATGTGGGATCTGTACCTGGTCCTCTCTGAACCCCCTCCCCCTTCGGGACCCCAGTGAGGACAGGATGTGGGATCTGTACCTGGTCCTCCCTGGACCCCCTCCCCCTGTGGGACCCCAGTGAGGACAGGATGTGGGATCTGTGCCTGGTCCTCCCTGGACCCCCTCCACCTTTGGGACCCCAGTGAGGACAGGATGTGGGATCTCCCTGGACCCCCTCCACCTTTGGGACCCCAGTGAGGACAGGATGTGGGATCTGTACCTGGTCCTCCCTGGACCCCCTCCAACTTTGGGACCCCAGTGAGGACAGGATGTGGGATCTCCCTGGACCCCCTCCACCTTTGGGACCCCAGTGAGGACAGGATGTGGGATCTGTACCTGGTCCTCCCTGGACCCCCTCCAACTTTGGGACCCCAGTGAGGACAGGATGTGGGATCTCCCTGGACCCCCTCCACCTTTGGGACCCCAGTGAGGACAGGATGTGGGATCTCCCTGAACCCCCTCCCCCTTTGGGACCCCAGTAAAGACAGGATGTTGGGTCTGTACCTGGTCCTCTCTGGACCCCCTCCCCCCTTCGGGACCCCAGTGAGGACAGGATGTGGGATCCGTACCTGGTATCGCCCGGTCATGAGCTGGTTCCTGGACGGGGTGCACAGAGGCTGGACGTAGTAGTTCTCCAGGCGGACTCCCGCCGCAGACAGCTGGTCCAGGTTCGGGGTCCGGATCTCCGAGCCGTGGTACCCGACGTCGTACCAGCCGAAGTCGTCGGCCAGGATGAAGACGACGTGGGGCCGCCGGGCGGCTGAAGCCAGCGGGCAGCCAAGGAGGACGGCGGCTATGACGACGTAATAATCCATCTTCTGTTTTTCACTTATCAAACTCAGTTAAAATAGTTCGTCAGACAGTTAAAGAGGAAGTCTGTCAGTTTCATGTTTAAGCGGGAAAAGAAAAACAAACATGGCGACGGTTGTCCTAACTTCTTCGTAAACCTTATTTTTAAATAAACTGAATTATAAAAAGTTACAACCGCGTCTAGCTGTCACTTCCGTGTTCCGCGGGTTGAAAACATGCCTCGATTGTGACAGCCAATCAGATCGCTGAGAAAAACAGCCAATCAGAAGACTGGAGGAGGAAACAGCCAATCAGATAGATGACTGGGAGAAACAGTCACGTGAACCTACGGAAGCCTAGAGTAAATGCGCTTCGCGTCAAGCCGAACAACAAGGCTTGTTATGAGTATATATTATAATATATATTTTATATGAATTTATATTATATAAATTATAATTATACATATATATATTATAATATATATTTATTATATAATTATATAGAATATTATATAATATATTGTATCATATATTATTATTATATAATTGGGGGAAATAAACTTGAAAAAGGGCATTATTAAATATAAACTTTAAAAAATTTAAATAAAAAAGTCTTATAAAACTCTAAAAAATGAACAAATAAAGACTAGAAGATGGAAAGGAGTAAAGCCACACAAACACCTAATACAAGCCAGTGTGTTCACTGATTTAATTAGGAAGATATTAATGTAAACCAATTAAATTTTATATTAGTAAAAAAATTATATTTATAAAACAATCTTTGTACAAGTTTCAAGCCTTCTGTTTCGTTTGGTTATTGGTGTTTATATTCTTTGTCATATTTATCACAGTCCCAAAGTGCTAATATGACTATGAAAAACACAGCTGCATATTTTATACCTCAATAAACATAAAAAGGCATTTTTCATTTTACTCCTTCAGTTGAAATTTCCAGAATCAATCGTCCTTCACATGTTTGACCTGTAAAACATTTATATCCATTTGAGGAATTATAAAAAGTCAATCACTCTTCCAACACTGTAAGACATTGTGGTGCAGGAACATTAAATGATTCATTTTTTCCCCTGATGCTCAAAAACACATTAAAACAAGATGCACTAAGAACTGTCACAGTCTGCTTTCAACAAAAACAGGAAGTTGTGAAGTGAGGTGACTCTTTTTCTCCTAAACTGGCCACAACAGTTCGGTACATATACTTTTTTCCGTTTGTCATTAGCCGCCGAGGAGCCGATCGAGGACAGCTGGTGCTTATGCTTTTCCCTTTGCTTTCTTCTGCAGTCGGGTCCTCGTGGGCTCAGTGAGGACCAGCGGCTCCTGGATGACCATGGCGGGGTACTTCCTCCCCAGCAGCTCCACCTCCACCTTCTGGCCCACCGAGCACAGCTCCGTGGGCAGGTAGGCGAACGCCAGGCTCTGCTGGCTGCTGTAGCTGTAGGCGCCGGACGTGGTGTTGCCGACCACCTGACGACGGGAGGAAGACGCCGACTCACGTGAGAATTAAAACCACGAAACACACTCATTCAAAATGGATTCGCCGGACAACTTTGCTGACCTTGCCGTTGAGCCAGACGGTCTCGTTGCCTTCGGGGTCGATATCGTCCGTCTCCACGGTGATGTAGGAGAGCTTCCTCTTCAGGCCCTTGGCTTTGAGCTCCAGAAGGGCGGCTTTGCCAATAAAGTCAGCAGGCTGGACAAACACGGAAACAAACGGCGTTTATTCACGACTTATTTCTGTTCAAAGGCGAAATAAACACATATTCATAATATGTGAAACATTATGAATGAGTCAGATGGTTACCTTGTTTAATTTGATGAAATAATCCAATCCGGCCTCCAGAGGATTTGTGTCACAGTTCATCTGTAAAGATTAATTATAGACACAAATCTATTATAATTAATTCATTCTCAGCCGCAGCGTCTCTTCCTCTCACTCTCACCATGCATGCAAGAGTCACACCGAGTTGCTACGGTTACGTGCATGCTCGCTCAGAAACTTTCTTCCAGTATACCAGTCTTGATGCATACTTGGTTGTCATAGCAACCGTAATCTAACTCATCCACACTAGTGTTTGAAATCACAATATTTTTTCATATTTTTCATATTTAATGTGTGTGTGTGTGTGTGTGTGTGTGTGTGTGTGTGTGTGTGTGTACCTCAGCTCCCCAGCCTCTGAAGCCCTTCTCCAGTCTGAGGGAGGACATGGCGTAGGTCCCGAAATTGTCAATGCCCTCGTCTTTTCCCGCCGCCATCATGGCCTCGTACACGGTCGCCATGTTCTTCTGCTCGATGTACAGCTCCCACCCGAGCTCACCTTCACACAGACACACACACAGATATTTAGTGTCACCAAACAGCATATTAAATAGACACAGAGAGACAAGCAGGGTGTCCTGTCACCGGTGTAGGAGATCCTGATGGCCCGGACGGGAACGCCGGCCAGCTCGATGTTCTTGCAGTGGAGGAATTTGAACGCGGCGTCGCTCAGATCCTCCGCCGTCAGCTTCTGAAGCACTTTGCGAGAGTTTGGCCCCGCGATGCCCAGCACGCCGACGTCATCCGTCACGTTGCTGATGCTCACGTCGTAGCCGCCGTCCGCCGCTTCTGCCTCGATCCACCTGAAGAGTTCAAATCCCAGCACAGAGGAGACTTTAAAATGGCATCACGAAGCGACAAGTACATGATGAGGGGTTCAGGATTCCCTGTGGGATTATAAGTGGAGGTCTGGAGCTGTTTTGTGGGTCTCAGGTTAGGTGGGAATAGTTCGCCAAAATATACAGCAATGTGCCAACAAAGGCAAATAAAACAGGAATGAAACTTTTAAAAATATGCTTTGTTTTATGGAGGAAACAAGTCCTGGACCCCTTTTTGTTCCACACAAAAACCAAACATAACTTAATTACATAATGTCTTGACCACACTAAGTATATGTCACATATCGCCACGTGTGAAGAAGAAGAGTCTCGTCGGGTGAAGGGACCTCGTTGAACTCCTCGCCTGCCATGTGGTCATCTCACCACTAGAGGCCGCTACGCAGCATGAAACTGACCCAACGTTTAAACACACTGCCTCCTGATTGGAGCAGACGGAGGGGAGTAGTGTGGACAGCTGCTGGAAGGTTTTAGGTTTCTATAAAACAGACTGTCAGACTTTTATTCAGCACAACTTTAGACTTGAATCTGACATCATGTACTGAGTGTTCGCTGCTTGTGTGTGCAGGTCTGTTAAAGCCTCCCTGGGGGTCAATCTGCTAAGATGCATGAAAATACTGGTGTAAAGAGTGGAACTGGAACACTTCTCGTCTTGTTACATCATAATGTGTCTACCAAAACTGCACAAAGAAACGTTTTCACTGAACTTGTCTGTTTTGAAAACATTATTGAAGGAGTTATCATATCCAGGGTTCCTCCACTTTTCCCAAAGTGAAATTCAAGCACTTTCCAAGCATTTCAAGGTGCATTTCCATGCTTTTCCAGCCCCTTCCAGCTGTGGTAAACTCCATATTTGTATCAATCCAATGGTCAGTATTCAGTCTACTTATTATGTCACTTGTTCATCACATTAAATGAGATGTTATTGTCCTATAAACAACCAACATGATGTTTGGAGACAGCATTTTACAGAAGGACCACAAATGAAAGGAAAACTAATTCCACTAACAGATCCACAGAAATATAATCACCAACTATTTTCATCATCTGTTCATCATCAAAAGTCATTTTTCATGCAGAAATGTCAGAAAATGCTGTTTTCAGTCCCTCAGATATGGAGATCTTCTTTTCTCTGTTCTATCATACATGTCATCACATAGAACACACATTTCAAGACCTTTAGTCTAAATCCAAGCACCTTTCAGACCTTGAAAACACCACACTAACATTCAAGTGTCCAGGATTTCCAGCACCCGTACCAACCCTGCATGTAGGATGATGACACGTACCTGAGGTCGTGCCCCTCTGACCCCGAGCCTGTGATGAGCAGGAACTCTCCCGGCGCCAGCTGGGTGATGGTGACCTCGGCGAAGACTCTCCCACTGGGCGTCAACATGTGGCTGATGTTGGTCAGACCCACCTGAAGTCACACAGGATTAATGAGAGAGAGGGGGGGGGGGGGGGGGGTGCACTTCTACATTAGGTACATTAGGAGGTGCTCTACCTTGGGCATGGTGTTGGCGAACAGGCGGTCCAGCAGCTTGTGCGAGTCCTTCCCCTTCACGGTGAACTTGGCGAACGGCGTCAGGTCGATCACTCCCACCTTCTCCATCACCAGCTGGCACTCTCTGCCGACCGGCCCGAACCAGTTGGTGCGTCGGAAGCTGGGCCTGAGCACAAAAACCACCATGCTTCATATCGGATACAGGACGCCAACTCCTCCTCTTGAATGAAACACTGACATCGGCACTCACACCGAGACGCGTCGCTATAGAAACCAACGTTTTCCTATGGAACGGCGTGCAGATGAATGGATGAACTAGGAACTCTCACAGTTTGAAGAGGTTTGAAGAGACAACACAGGAAGTTGTGAAGTGAGGCGACTCTTTTTCTCCAAAACGGTTCGGTTCATATACTTTTTTCAGTTCTTTTCTCTTTCATTTCTAATAAGCACGAAACTAAAAGTGGAAAAAATAATTTATGGGAAATGAAATGTCATTTATCCACTAAATGTAACCGATCAGTGGAAAAGACATTTATTGCAGGGATATTTCCCGCCTTACTTGTATCCGACGTCGTCTCCAGGCTTGTAGAACCAGTGAGGTTGCTCCCAGCCGGCGTGGAAGCCCATGGAAGCTTTGTCCTTCAGCAGCTTGTAAACGCCGCTCTGCCGGCTGGTCGGTCGGCCGGCGAATCGCTCCTCCTTCGGGTACCCGACTGGAGAGGCGATGAGGAGGGAAGGAGGCTTAGTGACGGTATAGAAGGGGAAGCTTTTGTCTGAAGAACGTGATATGGTCGTGTTCTATCTTTCTTACCCACGTTGTTGAAGCCATAGGACTCCCGAGCTTTGGCACACAGGTGAGGCACATCTGCCCATTTGCCGTAGCGGTTGGGGTCGCATTCGATGAGGTCGTACGGAGGCTCCCCGTTCCGGATCCAGTCGCTCAGGAACTTCCCGATGCCGCCGGCGTGGATGACTCCGTACCTGAAACCAGTCCAAAGCGTTGAGCCTCATGAATCTCTTGAAACCTGACTAACCTCGGGCCCGGACTCGTACCCGAAGCCGATGGCCGTCCAGTAGTTGCGAACGCCCTGGTGTGGCCCGACCATGGGCAGCAGGTCAGGCGTGTACGTGATTGGTCCAGACACGACGTTGATGATGTCAGCTTCCTTCAGCACGGGGACCATCTCCATGGCCATCTCAATGTGCTCCATTATCCTGTCCAGGTCCGACTCAAACAGCTCTTTACCGAATCCTGCAGCGGAGAGACGCCGACGGTTAGTTCAAAGACGAGGCTTTTTCAGACAAATCTGTTCCCATGGCGACGGACCTGGAGGCACGCCGTCCCTGACCCAGGAGTCCTGCAGCACCATCTTCTCCATCTTCTCGTAGGGGCCGAACAGCAGGCCGTCCCTCTCCTGACGCAGGTAGTACGAGCCCTCCAGGTCCCGGATGACGGGCAGCTCCTTCTTCAGAGCCTTCACCTTGGGCACCGTCGCCGTCACCACGTACTGGTGGTGCACCGGGATGGTGGCGTGTTCGAACCCCACCAGCTTGCCCACCTCGCGGGCCCAGAAACCTGAACAAAACAACAACAGGGCGGGGAAGTCAATCCGCTATGTGGGTTGCATTTGAATTATTCCAAACAAATGATGTATTAGTTCACAGTTTAATCTGTAGGAAAGAACATTGTTTTGCTTTTGGACGGATCCACGCTCGCTGTTTCCCTCTGCTTCCAGTCTGTCATCAAAGCTAAGCTAACCGGCTAGTTCTCATCTAACGCTTGACAAGAAATCCAACAAACACTTTTTGTCTCCTGTAGGGTTGCAAAATTCCGGGAATTTTCAAAAGTGGAAACTTTCCATGGGAATTTATGGGAATTAATGGGAATAAACGGGAATAAACTGGTCATTTTTACTGGTAAATTTTAAATTGATGGTCGGCTCTTCAGAGTTATTTTGTAGCATAATCTTGACTGAAACAAATACACTTGAATATCCATGCCATTCCTCAACCACATGCACAGAGCACTGCTTAGTGCATGGCTATTGAGACCACACCCCCTACTGGCACTGTGCATGCCTCCATCACATGTACAGAAGATCACTAGAAGACTGGACCACACTTTTGAGCCTGAAGCACAAAGACTATTGAAGGCACACATTTGAGCTTCTGGACTAAACAAAGTGAAGTAAGTTTTGATGCTATTATGGGGAAATATATTTATTTTATTAAAGCTCTAGTCTACGATTTGACACACACCCCTCAGACACACACCCCTCCCCTCTGTGCTCCTCCGAGCTCGTATCGTTCTCCCCTCGCAGCCTCCCACCTCCCTCTTATTTTACGAAAAAGTTTCAACGAAATGTGTTTCTGAAAACATGTTAGGCGAGAAATAAGCTATGTAGTTGCTGAATCTGTCTTTATTTTAGATCGACAACGGTCAGTTTAAAAGATTTTCGAGAGCTTGCGGGCAGCGGCGCTCCGTCTCTCAAAATGTGCCGCTCCGCGACGCCATTGCACGGCTTCTTACATAGACAATGAATGGGAACATTCCATTCCCTTTTTGAATGAGTGGGGTTGGGAGTATTGAACCTAACGTTCCTGTTTTTGACTTCACCCATGAAGCAACTAATTAAAACATGTTCTGTTCTACTTTCAAATAAATCTGTTGAAAACATTTTGTATGGATGTTTTCTTATGACTTCTGTTCATATTTATGCTTGGATATAATATATTCCCAGTTAGTTCCCCTAAATTCCCATTAATTCCCATGGAAAGTTTCCAAATATGGAATATTTCCAAAATTCCCAAACTTAAGTTCCCGTGGAAATTTACCGAAAATTTACCAGGAATTTTCCGCCCCTTTGCAACCCTAGTCTCCTGGTGCACGATGAATGAGTCCATTACGTGAGAGGTTACGGTCCGAGATCAGACCTTCCAACAGGTTTATAAGGTTATATATAATAAGGTTTCAGGGTCGACTTCTAACAGACGGACCAAACAGCAGGAAGTCCTTTGTAGCAACTTGTTTGTGATTTGTGATCCCATGAACAGCATGTGATTTATTAGTTGGTGCCCAAACGATGAAAATATACATTCTGTCATTCATAAAATACAACAAAGAAGCACAGGAGCCTATGAAGTGGGTCGAACGTACATTGTTTGTCTTCTCCCCTCCGCCTCAAACACCAGTAATTCACATGTCTGAAAGACGCCAAACCGGTCTGTGAACACAGATGTCGTTCTCTCAGAGCAGCAGCTAGCCTCGCGGGGTTAAAGTCATGTGAAGGAACAGCTTTTATCGTCGTTTAAAAGACACACATTAAACTGGAATAAATCCCCTTGATTTCGGGGTTAGGGTTGTAAGTCTGCAGCCTAGTGACATCACATTCAGTCTCTACATTCTGCATGTGCAGCACATGTGGACCGCGTGGTGGGACGTCCAGATAAGGTCCAGATATCGGACGCCTTGCATCACAGGGTCGATCCCACAGGGTTAACACAGGAGGAGCACTGAACGGAGGGGGCAAGCTCTCAGGAATAAAACAAGCTTAGAAACAAGTCCTGCTGTTTATGTATCATAATCAGCTGAGAAGGTCACAGGCTAAATACTCGAGGATACGAGGAGAAATCGTGAATGATTCATTTGATAAACTAGGAATTAAAATAATATATCCACATATCAAGTCAGCTGTAACTCCAGGGCACCATGTTTTACATTTGAAAAAGTAATGTATTAATGGTTTAAATAGTTGGCTCAAAGCCACGGGT
This sequence comes from Eutrigla gurnardus, assembly GCF_963514095.1. Taxonomy (NCBI): domain Eukaryota; kingdom Metazoa; phylum Chordata; class Actinopteri; order Perciformes; family Triglidae; genus Eutrigla; species Eutrigla gurnardus. Next base: position 17,139,204 of record NC_139930.1, read on the forward strand.
AGATATTTGAAACATGAAGCCGCCATTCCAAGTCGGAATACGAAGGCTGAAGCAGATCCTATGGGCTCACATTTTAGAGGACATTTGACCTTTGACCTTTGACAGCCTGTACCATAGTTTGAGCAAACAGAATATGGGAAAATATGATGCTGGTGGTGACGGTTCTACTAAAGTTCAGAAGAAAGAGCATGCGAACTCAGCAAAACAGGAGCTTTGTGGGTAACGGGGTTTTTACCGATAACATGAGCACAATGTCTTTTTTTTTTAAGAAAAAAAGAGAGATTCCTGCAGTTTCTTGGGAGTCGTTTTGTTATGTGGGATTAGTTATGGGTTGTTTTTTGTTCTGCAGCCTTTTCGGCATCTGTCAATCTTTAATAAACCCCACAAACAAAACCCATTCAATATCAGCAGTTAAAAGTTGTACGATTCATGCAAACAAACACATCGTATATAGAAGTTTGACATTTGAGTGTCTGGATACAAAAAGCAGGAAAATACCAAAAAATAAAGGAAAAATAAAGGGTCTGTTGGGAGGTGTGCAAGTGCTGCTGCTTCCCGATTGGATGAAATGTGAACCGTTGGCCTGTTTGGATTGGCTGTCGGACACAGATGGCAGAAGGCCAGCGGGACCATCGACACAACAGCCTTCAACAAGAGCACAGTATGTGCAAACGCCACGGCAGAAATATGGAGCCGGGGATGAGGATGAGCTGCAGAACATTTGTGTGTCGCTGACATGAAGTCAGCATTTTGGACTCATGACGTTCAGCATTAAAGGTTGAACTGCGGATTTATTTGTGAGTTAATTTGAAGGTGACTAAAAACCTATATATAACCTATATATTGCTGTGTTACACAATCTACCGCACAGAGGAGCACAGACAAGCAAATTCCACACCGTTGCCAGATAAACAAGCAACAGCAACTGGGATGAAAGGAGTCTTTGCCAACAAAAACCCCCCAGAACTGGTATGACCCGGTTCAAACCAAAGTCCACCTTCCCTGAACTCTGCAAGCTGCGGTCTGTGTGTGCAAAGGTCTGCTGCTGTAGAGCGTCCACGATAACGTGTGTCTGGATGTGTCTTAATCAGCCGATATTCACAGGAACATGCATCTTATTTACATTTTAGCACGGCACTTTTTTAATGTGTTACAAGGAAACACGACTAAAAATACCATCCAAAAAAAAAATGGAATTATTGTCACATGGAAGCGTATCGTCGTGAAACACCTTGGAGCCTAAAACAGGTCTAATGACTGTCGTGTGTTCAAGCCTCTGGTTGAAAATAAACTGGAACTAAAGAAGACTTTGATGTGCTTTAAAGCCTGAAATCACATCAAAGATCAAATGGAGAAATCAGCGTCATCTTCCACGTTTCTGGAAGAACTCATGACATCCCGGTTCTGGTTGGCAGAGTGAATGTGCACTTGTGTGCGTGAGGACAAACCTGTGGCGTTGACGATGCGGTTGGCTCGGAGGGTCCCGTGAGGAGTCTGGACGTCCCACTTGCCGTCGGCGGTCGGGGTGAGGCCGGTGACGGGGGCGGGGTTGTAGATCTGGGCGCCGTACATGCGAGCGCCAGCGGCCAGCGCCATCGTCAGAGAGTACGGATCGATGTGGCCGTCGCCCGGGGTGTAAAGACCTGCCAGCACCTGGACATATACAGAAACTCTCCTTAACAACCGGGCCAAAGGTGCATTCTCTCTGCTGGCCATCAGGGGGCGACTCCTCTGGTTGCAAGAAGAAGTCCCGATTGCAGTGAAGTCGATGAGAAACATCGGTAAACATTGTTAAGAGTTGGTGAGATGAGATGATTCTCACGGTACAGGAGTGAAGGGGTCTAATTATCAATTATTTTTTATTCTTTCTTAATTTCCTGTTTTCAGCGATCGGGATAATTAACTTATTATTTGATATTTTTTTGTTAGTTATTTATTTTAAATTCTGAATAATTTATAGTTTGAATACTAAAAAATGTCAATATGTTTTATTAAATTAAATTCATATGCAAGAAACTATAATAATATCTGACAGGAATACATGAGACAAAATTGTATTTTGTAAGATAATTGTTAAGAAAGTTAAAAAAAGAGAAATCTAATGATAAGAATGAACGAAAAACATAAAATATATGTAAGACAGAGGATATGAATTATGGAGAAGGGGTAGGATTAATTAGTGTATACTTCTTCTCGGAGGTGTTTCCGTGCATCGTACGGACCTTGTCTATGTTGAGCAGAGGGAAGAGCTCGTGGACTTTCTCCGGTCCGATGAAGTACTGCTCCGTCACTTGCCAGTGCGTGCGAGTCATCTGGTACCTCATCTCGTCCACGCGAGCCGCCGTCGACGCGATGCGGACGCTGCCGGGGTTGTGAAAGCCCACCGCCTGCAGAAAACCCACCGCCGTCAGCAAAAAACCCTCATCGACACGTCAAACTCAAGCCCAGGTGAGCCTCACCTGTCCAGTCTCCGCCTCCAGCTTCTCGTACAACTTAATGCTGTCATAGTGGACTTTCTTCAGGTTGATGCCCGGATGGTAATACGTCGTCAAACCGGCCTGAAACACAAAACAAACCACGATCAGCAAATACAAATCAAAAACTTCCAGCAAGACGCCTAGCAACACAATCATTCATGTGGATTTTCACTCCATTTTGTCTCCGTTTTTGGTCTCCACCACCTCCGCAGACAAACATCTGGCTCTTTGGCAGCTGAACGCTTAACTCTCATCAAACAGCTGTTCAATATAAGGTTGTCTGTCTGCTGTTTGAAGAAAAACAGTCAGTTTTAAGAGGTGACAACCCTAATAAGGAAGTGGGAGTGACCCGAAACCAAGAGCAATGATGCTAAAACGCTAGCTGCAGAGTCAGCTGTTAATTCATCGTCACTATAAGACACCTTTCACATCATCATGTATGAATATTGACTAAAGCAGCTTTAATAACCTGCCCAACACAAAACACTCAACAAAAGAGATCATTTCCCTGCCTCGCATCGAAACGCATGCGAGGATAGGCTCCTCCCACCTTGACCCCTGATGAAGAGAGTAACATAATCAGAGCCCCCCTGTCTGACATGTCAAGATGTGTATAAATAGCATTACAGTGAAGCGACGGTGGGTGCAGGAGGGTAAGTGGGGCAAGACCTGGGAAGCCTTGAAAGCCTGGAACAGCTGCCACAAACAGGAATGTCTGCAAACATCGGCATGAAATGAGGCGGCCGGGGGAGAACGATCTATACATTTACTAATAAATAGATGTCCTAACTCTGCATTTGGAAAAAGTGCACATTTAGAGGGAAATAAGGGCTGAATTTACTGATACATGAAGTCATCGGGAGGATTTTGCTGCAACAATCAGTATTTCCATGATTAAATGATCTGATTCCAGCTTTTCAAATGTGAGGATTTGCAGCTTGTACTTTGTCATAAATGACACTAAATTAAATATATTTGGGTTTTGGACTCTTGATCGGTTAATAGAAGTACTTAAAGAGAGATTGGGACTCATGATTAATTTTACTTTGTTATACATTACAATTAATAGTCAACTATGTGAATTGTGAAACCTAACGTAAATGTGTGTGACAGTGTGCTGGTGCTATACACGTGTGTTTGGATCAAAGTGGACTGTAGCGGACGTACGGCGTGCCAGGTGGACCCGGCCGTCAGCTCCGACTTCTCCAGCAGCACCACATCCTTCACGCCGCCTTTGGCCAGGTGATACGCCACGCTGACCCCCACGCAGCCCCCGCCGATCACCACCGTGTCCGCGGTGTCCTTCCACCTCTTTCTCAACGCCGAGGATGCATCGCTGAGGAGCGCGCGCACACACACACACACACACACACACACACACACACACACACACACACACACACACACACACACACACACACACACACACACAAAACAGATTACAGGTGAGTCACTACAGATGTGTACAACCATGATGCGTAAAATGTCAACTTTACGCGCGCTTGCACGTCACTTAATTCTAACTAACTTTATAACACACTGTTATAACACTGTCTGGATGAAATGTCCTGACACGAAGCGAACCTCTCACCTCTCTTCTGCGTGTTTTCTCGACGTGCACGAGACGCTCCTCACGGGAAGACACGCGCTCCCTCCACGCGCGGCCAAATCTCTCCGCAAGTGATTGTTTATGACGCTCAGTATCCGCGACATGGCTGAGGTGATGTGTTTTTTGCAAATATACGTGCAACTTAAATCATAACCAACCCCCCCCGTCTCTCTCGACCTGGACGGACCCCTGCACTGCCGTGTGCGGCTACAAATATCCCACTTTTGCACCCTGACAGCCGTTGGCCCCGCCCACAGTTCCGAGTCAGGACGAAAACTTTACCCAGAATACCCGCATGTTAACGCTTTCAGTGCCAAACACAACATATAGGTTACAGAAGCCCTGATGCATGTGTAATACAGTCAAGTATTAGCAGCAAAATACACTTGACGTACTCAGGGTTCCTATTCCTTTTCCAAAAGTCAAATTCAAGCACTTTCCAAGCATTTCCAGGTGCATTCCCATGCTTTTCCAGCACCTTCCAGCTGTGGTAAACTCCATATTTGTATCAATCCAATGGTCAGTATTCAGTCTACTTATTATGTCACTTGTTCATCACATTAAATGAGATGTTATTGTCCTCTAAACAACCAACATGATGTTTGGAGACAGCTTTTTACAGAAGGACCACAAATGAAAGGAAAACTAATTCCACTAACAGATCCACAGAAATATAATCACCAACTATTTTCATCATCTGTTCATCATCAAAAGTCATTTTTCAGGCAGAAATGTCAGAAAATGATGTTTTCAGTCCCTAAAATATGGAGATCTTCTTTTCTCTGTTCTATCATAGATGTCATCACATAGAACACACATTTCAAGACCTTTATTCTAAATCCAAGCACTTTTCAAACCACCACACTAAACAGTCAAGTGTTTTCAAGGATTTCCAGCACCCATGGGGCTAGTGTTGGGGTTAGTTGTGACAGTCTGCCTCCCTCCAGCCCGACATCCAACAACAGTTGCCTGGACTCTGTGGTGTTTTATCTTGGCTGCATTTACCAGAGTGTCATTGCCATGGTAACCTGACTGGGAGTGTGTGTGTGTGTGTGTGTCTCTGCTCTAAGTTCTTGTCCGTGTTTTATGCACATTTCTAGTAGCTAAAGTTGTTTGTTGTTGTATATCTGTAGTAAAGTAGTTTTCTTCTTTCTTCCAGTTGCAGAGGAGAATGAGTTGCTTCATAAACACACCAAAAGTATATTCATAAAACGCCTTAAACAGGCGATTTTCATTTTAATAATGCTATTTGGTAGTATAAGTATAAGAACTATGCATCATCTTTTGACATGATGTAGAAAACTGATGTCCACACTAAGTATTACAACCCAAAATGTGGTCTTTAAACCGGATTTGATTGCATACAACTCTCAACACTCCTAATCATCCTGTCCCCCTAAAAAATAAAAACACACACATTGACTTATGTATTACTAATCAACAGAGCACAGAGTTGTGCATATCTGCAGAAACAATAGGTTCTCTTGTGTAAACTTGCCAAACGAGGAGGAGGAGGGGGGAGGGTCCCTCCAGTGTGACATCATCATACATCATTATAAATGCGGACTGGATCCCTGCACGGAGCTCTCTCTGAACTCAGAGGGACTCTGAAGCTGAGGGAAGTGGGCCGGTCTCTGCTGCAATAACCATGGCACAAGGAGCGAAGAAGGCGAGTAGACAGCATCAGAAACCGCAATCAATGTGCTTTTTTTATCGATTAAACCTCAGGTTTCTGTTGTGCAAACAAAGGGGAAGTGTCTTCTGCACGCTGACAGTGAAAGTGAACATCTCTCCCCACGCAGGGCGTCTTGGAGCGTCTGGACGCGGGGGAGGTGGTCGTCGGGGACGGTGGCTTCGTCTTCGCCCTGGAGAAGAGAGGATACGTGAAGGCGGGGCCGTGGACCCCCGAGGCCGCGGCCGAGCACCCTGACGCGGGTACAAATCATATATATATATATATATATATATATATATATATATATATATATATACTTTTTCTGTGTTATATGTTTCGTTTGTTTTTGACTCAAATAAGTCGCACGCGACCCCCGATGACGCATCTGTTTCCAAACCTGCGCATCCGGTTTGTGGAGTGATTGTGTTGACGTGCGGTGCGTCGGTTTGCGGTTTCAGTGCGGCAGCTGCACCGGGAGTTCCTGCGGGCCGGATCCAACGTCATGCAGACGTTCACCTTCTACGCCAGCGACGACAAGCTGGAGAACCGAGGCCACACTCAGCGCTTCACCGTGAGTATGTGGAGGAGGGAGAGGAGGAAGGGAGAGGAGCAGAAGGAATGGAGGAGGAGGAGGGAGAGGAGGAATGGAGGAGGAGAGGGAGGAGGAGGAGGGAGGTGAGGAAAGGAGAGGAGCAGGAGGAATGGAGGAGGAGGGAGAGGAGGAAGGGAGAGGAGCAGGAGGAATGGAGGAGGGAGAGGAGGAGAAGGGGGAGGAGGAGGAATGGAGGAGTATAGGGTGAGGTGGAGGAGGAATGCAGGGTGAGGTGGAGGAGGAATGGAGGAGGAGGAGGGAGAGGGGGAGGAGGAGGAACGGAGTTGGAGGAATGGAGGAGTAGGGTGAGGTGGAGGAGGAATGGAGGAGGGGGAGGAGGAGGAATGGAGGAGTAGGGTGAGGTGGAGGAGGAGGTGGAGGAGGAGGAGGGAGCGCTGGCAGGACGCCAACCCCCTGCAACAAAAAACTCTTAAAGTAAATTTTTTTTATTCAGATTTTTATTGAAAATTAAATTGGAGTACATTACATTTACAATTTTCTTTAAAAAAAAAAGGAAAAAAATGAAGAAAATAAAATGAAATGTATACATACATATACATATATCTCTAACACGCTCTTCAGGGCCAGCAGATCAACGAGGCGGCCTGTGACCTGGCCCGGGAGGTGGCCAGCGAGGGCGATGCTCTGGTGGCCGGAGGGGTCTCTCAGACCCCCGCTTACCTCAGCTGCAAGAGCGAGGGTGACGTCAAGGCCATCTTCCAGAAGCAGCTCGACGTCTTCGTCAAGAAAGACGTGGACTTCCTGATCGCGGAGGTACGGAGACACCGTCGGGTTGGGGGAGAACAAAATGTTTATGTTGATTTTCACTTCTCTGTCATGTTGGTGAGCTCGACAGGTTTGTCATATCACTGGTGAAGAAATATTCCTGATTACGTGTGTGTTTGCAGTACTTTGAGCACGTGGAGGAGGCCGAGTGGGCCGTCCAGATCCTGAAGGCCACCGGGAAGCCCGTGGCTGCGACTCTGTGCATCGGACCTGAAGGAGACCTGAACGGGGTCAGCCCCGGGGACTGTGCCGTCAGACTCGTCAGAGCCGGTAGGACCAGATCCCCGTCAATCTACTGCATGTTCGTTTAATGCAACTTCAATAGCATCTGGTTTATTTCCTGGTTTATTTCCCAGACAAAATAACTGTCGGCCAAGTTAAATTACTGCAAATATATATAAAAGAGATATTTACAGTAAAGATGGAGCTGAGACTGTTTTCACCTGCGTTGTAATAGCGTCTCCTCTTGGTAGGCGCCGACATCGTCGGCATCAACTGCCACTTTGACCCGGAGACCTGCGTGAAGACGGTGAAGATGATGAAGGCGGGAGTGGAGGAAGCCAAACTGAAGGCTCACTACATGAGCCAGCCGCTGGCTTACCACACGCCCGACTGCAACTGCCAGGGCTTCATCGACCTGCCCGAGTTCCCCTTCAGTACGTATCCACCACGTTTCATGTCCTCCATCTTGACTTAGTGGAAGACGGTGACGTGCCACCACCTTGTCCCCCCCCCACCCCGACAGGTCTGGAGCCGAGGGTCCTGACCAGGTGGGACATGCAGACGTACGCCCGCGAAGCCTACAACGCTGGCATCCGTTACATCGGAGGCTGCTGCGGCTTCGAGCCGTACCACATCCGGGCCGTGTCCGAGGAGCTGGCGCCCGAGAGGGGTTTCCTGCCCGCCGGCTCTGAGAAGCACGGCGACTGGGGGAGCGGTCTGGAGATGCACACGAAGCCCTGGGTCAGAGCGAGGTACCGTAGACGTCCGTCTCCTTGTTTTCCCTCCCAAAATACCTCCAGTTTGGTTCAAATTAATAAAAACAAGGGATTCCTCTCCGTAGGGCCCGTCGTGACTACTGGGAGACCCTGAAGCCTGCATCCGGCCGTCCCTTCTGCCCCTCGATGTCCAAACCTGATAGCTGGGGTGTCACCAAAGGCCACGCTGACCTGATGCAGCAGAAGGAGGCCACCACCCAGGAGCAGCTGAAGGTTCTCTTTGAAAAGGCCAACAAAAAGCAATGAGCGCCCCCCTCCCAAGAAGCCAAGAGGAAGCATCATCAAACAGATTGACATCCTGAAGTTCTGTCTCTGTAGGACCATGTTTACTGTGTGTCGTAGGCCGACTCTTCTAGAAACGCTTTCCAGCCTTAACTAACAATAAGCACCTTTTTATGAACTTCACATCTGTGAATTTACTGTTTCGCTGCAGAAAGCAGCAAATGTGAATGTGCCGAAATGCCTTAACGCTCCCAAAAGTGCCTGCAATAAACTTCTATTTGAACAAAGGATCAGCATGTGTGAGCTGCGTTTGTTTGTTTTAAACGTGTCGTTGTGGAGGTCAGACTGGTTTTTATACATTGGCTCATTCAGTAAGTGTTCAGTGTAGGTCTTTATCATGTTTACAGATCTGCTAACAGGAGAAATGTATCAGGGTTTGAAGTGTAAATACAGCATCAAAATGAATAAAACACGTTTGTGGCTTTGATGTTATACCAGATAGGCCCACTAGGTGGTGCCATGCCTCCTCTCGTAATGTATTGAGAAGTGCTGCAGCTGACTTTCTTTTCTGAAGTATGTAAACTACTTAAAGGAGTCATCACCTGGTTTTATACGTATCCAGCCCCCCTTGGATCGCTTTGGATCAATTCGTAAAACTTATTAGAAAAAAAAAAAAAAAAATTTAATCAAACATTGAGCTTGTTCTGACCCTTTTTCGTACCGCGATTTTATCACGCGAGATTACGCGCGAGGTTTTGACTGGTCCGGATGTGCATTGTATAATATGTAATGAGGCGCGCGTTGATTCGCCGCAGGAAGGACAGAGCCGGGGGGGCTTGCCTGCATGCAGACTCCAAAACATAATGGCGGCGCTTCGGCGATTTCAGGTAGCGGACGGGGCGGGGTTGGGTGGTGAAAGAGGGGTGGGCTTATGCAAGTAGCCGCCACGGTGACGTCACCGAAGGCGCAGAATCAAAATCTCGTGCTTTAGGAATGCACACCCTTGTGTGCTATTCCTGTTCGGAAAAAGAGCAGAAGCGAAAAAACGGCGCCACTTTCAAACTCCAGCCTTTCAGGCAAGTTTCAACTGAGGTCAAACACAGATATGCATGTTTTAACAAGAGAAATTGCGATTTCCGGGTGATGACTCCTTTAAACTTACACTTTTATAATACACTTTTTAAATGTATTTTTGTATTGTTTTTTAAGCGATGATAGTATAAATATATAAGGGGGTGTTCGGTAAATACAGCATCAATTAATTGAATAAAACACATTCGACATTTTGTCACATTGAGTTCTGTGCCTTCGCTGTAATAACCAGATGGCGCCACTAGGTGGTGCCGTCGTGCCTCCTCTCGTTGTAATGTAGTGAGAGCTGCGGCGCAGTGGACAAGCGTTTACCGAGTCGGTGCAGGTTGTTCGAGTCCTTCCTCTCATGTGTGAGACCGGTAGAGACCGGGACCCGGTTTACATGGTCGATGTTGAGAATAATAAGTGACGTAGTAGTGGAATCTCCATCCCGGCCTATGTCAACTATCTGAGCTAATCGGCTATCCGTTAGCACCTGCTAACTAGCTAACTGTACCGTCACCAACCACGTGACAACGTGTATATAGATACGTATTTAATACCTTTAGGGATCCATGCTGAATAATTACAAATCAAAAACTATACTGTTAGCTTTAAAACAGACGTCTCTCGATTTGTTTATACTCGTCTTTAGTCCCAGTTCGCTTGCCGTACGGCGTCCTGCCGTCGTCACGTTCTCTGCGTGCTGGCGTCATAGATTTGCCCCACGTGCAGATGTTTATGCTCCTCGTGCACGTCTGCCGCGGTCAGCGACGGATGGAAAGAGGATTTATAGAAAGAAAAAGTGACAACTGTTTCAGTTAAAAACATTAAATCGTAGAATAAGAAAACTGAATATTGTGGATTCGTGTTAAACGCCTGTCGTTTGGTTTTATTAACTCTTCTGGTAACGGGACCACCGTGCTGCCTTTCAGGCACATGGGAAAAAAGTCTATCGTCTTCAAACCTTTTCTTACTAGCCTGAAACACGTATGTTGTTTTAATCACTGCATTTATTATTTGAACATTTAAGTTATTTTTTTGCAGATCCCGATAAATAATATGAAATCTAGTCAAGAAATAATTGATGACATATTATACATTTTAGTTTATAACATAAACCAAACAAAATCACAGAAATATTATAGGTATAAAGAATTATACTGTATTTTTACATCCATTTCTTTAAAAATATGATGTCAAATAGGAGCAGAATTTTTATAAGCATTTTGCTTCTGTCTTATCCTTCTCAGTGTGTTCAATTTCTGAATTAATCTGATTTATGTTTGTATTTATTTCTTATGATTATTATTATGATTATTATTATGATTATGATTATTATGATTATTATTATTATTATTATCAGGATGTTGGGTGCTTGAGATAAGACTAAAAAACATAAATAAGTCTGAAATGTGTGAAAAGGAGGAAAACTAGATCCCCCTGCTCCTCCATTTCTCAACGAACTTCATGTCTCACATTAACTCTTGTATTTCCCATTGTCATCATGGACCATGAACGCAGCATCATGGAGGAGGAGGGGGAGGGTGTGTGTGCACCAGTTAAATCCCTCCCCGGATTTGACAACACGCACGCACCTTGACTTGCTTGTAAACAGAAGCTCACACGTGACACACCGAGAGCCAGAGAGCCAGCTCGCGCGACCGCATTGTCTTGCTCGCGGACAAAGAGCGACAGAGCGCGAGCGCGTTCTCTCTTTTTAGTGAGCGCGAGCCTCGGACGGGCGCAGGTGTCACGATGACAACAAACTGACAATTCCTCCGCCGTGTTTTTTTGTTGTTTTTACCCGGAGTGATTCATGTCAGGATCCCGAATCCGACCGTGTGGAGGGGTCGCGACGTTCGCTGCGTTTTCTCCCGACTCGCACGCAGCTGGCGGCGGGTAAACAAAAGCTTTTGGACCGCCTTTGTTTCACCTCTTCGTCGAGACGTTCCGTTTTACGCAATCTTACTTTCTTTTAAAGCTAACGTTAGCTACGCTAGCATTAGCCGTTAGCCTTCGACGTCAGATTATTGTTTTTTTTTTAAAACGTTAATCGTCTTTTTTTCCCTTCTTCTTACTGGCCGAATGAGATGTCATTCACGATGGAGGAGAACTTGGAGTCCGGGTGGGTGTCCGTCCGACCGCGGGTCTTCGACGACAAAGAACGGCACAAATTCGTCTTCATCGTGGCCTGGAACGTCATCGAGGGAAAGTTCGCCATAACCTGCCACGACAGAACCGTCCAGAGACGGACTACGTTTCACCTGGACCCGCTCATCCTCGACTCCAAGCCCGGCGCCTCCGCGGCAGAAAAACACGCGAAAAGTAGGAAAGATGACGTCTGCCAAGCGTCGGACAAAGTTGGACCGACTTCTCCCACTAAAGGAAAGCCCGCGACGAAGACTGTCGTCGCGGACAAACGCGCGTTAAAACCCGGCGAGTGTGTCGGCCCCGCATCGGGGTCCTGGGATGTTGTGACGCCGAAAGTAACAGACATGGAGATCCTAGACCCCGTGGATGCCCCGCTCTCCCCGGATGACGTGGACCCGGAGGACGGTGACATCGGCGGCCGCGAGGACTTCAGCTGGGCCGGGTTGTTCTCCTTCTCGGACCTGAGGGCAGCGCACCTCCAGCTGTGCGCCGTCAACTCCGACCTGGAGCCGTGTTTGCCCCCCTTCCCCGAGGAGCAGCAGTCCGGCGTGTGGTCGGTGGTCTTCGGCGCCGCGGCGGGGTCGGGGGGGGTCTCGCAGCGGGACTCGGACGCCCTGTGCTACCAGCTGCAGGTGTACCTGGGTCACGCGCTGGACACCTGCGGCTGGAAGATCCTGTCCGAGGTGCTGTTCTCCGGGAGCGAGGACGCGGAGGAGTACTACGAGAGCCTGGGCGAGCTGCGGCAGAAGGGCTACGAGGATGCTCTGGGGAGGGCCAAAGCACGCATGCAAGAGGTGAATACACGCGGTTTAATGTCGTTTTTAAGCTTTGGATGACATGCAGGTGTGACGTGACCTTCAACGTGTCCACATGAAATATAACCATACAGTCCCTTAATTTAAAGAACCCTTTAAATGCCATTTTTTGTGATGATACCACTCATACTCATAAAAAGGCTATGGGCAAAAAAGTTGGATTATCACAGTATGGGATAGATGATTAGCACCAACATTGTTATTGGATTTTTACTTTTTGTTCAATGTCATATTAAGACAAAAGTACACAAAGACCCCTAGTGGACAAAAGTGAAATATTCCCATAAAATCTCTGTATATTGATATTTATTTCCCACTTTTCTTTTGCTAAATCTTTTAACCAATGTAAGTCCTGATTATAACTACCAAATATTCATTAATTTATAGAATGTTAACCCCTTAAAGTCAGCTGTAAATTACACCATTTTTTGCCCGGACAACTTAACATAGTTTTCTGAGCATAATAATGCCTCATGGTCTGCTGACTCTCCTCCTCTTTTCCTTTGTCCTCCCCCCTGTGATCGACCATCTGTTGCAGCATGTTCACAGGCCCTGTAACATGATCTGGCCTGGCCAGACATCACACTCTAGTTGGCTGAACAGGGAGTCTCATCGTGGGGGGGGGGTAGGAGGAGGACAATTAGAGGTGGAGTTACAGAAACGATGTGTCACCACAGCTGGTGAGACGAAGTGTTT